>NW_015629528.1:13662-43821 GCF_001515625.1 Sinocyclocheilus rhinocerous
TTAGCTTCATACACTGTAGATAATTGTGACCCTGCCTGTGGAAACCCAGCTAAAGTATTTTTTTAAACAATGGATGAGTAATTCACTCAATTTGCTTAATAAAAGCCTCCTTTGAGATTGTTTTGACAGACATTTTTATTGTGTATTATTTTCAACGTGTTTATTAGTAAGTTTAGTGTGGCAAACGGTGGCTAAATAATAATTTGCGTGCAGTGTATCTGGTTGCCATGACAACCTCATGCGTTTCCTGCTGCTGCTCTATGTAAGCAGAGTATGAGTATGAATGAACTAAAATGTGTTTAAAAGTGCGACTGACCAAATCGTCCGGCTCGGTTTGCCTCCCTCGAACTCGAAGACATCTCTAATTTGACAATTTACCATCTGATCTCACTCAGTGACTCTAGGCTACGTAGGATGGGACGAAACCATGCCGTGAATGGGGGGAGATAATTTTGTTGGAAACGCAGAAATAAGATGTAATTTTGTTTTATTTTACTCTTTGGTAGATACATTTATAATTTCTATTACATTACTACTACTACTACTACTACTACTACTACTACTACTACTACTGTTACTACTAATACTACTACAAAAGTGTGTGGGCCCTTAGAATCGTCCTAACTACACCGGCAAGGAAGGAATGGTGCATGATGGAGAGGAACACTCAAAACAGCAATGTAATCAGTGCTCAGAGGATTTAAGACTGGATGTTCAAAAAACACATGGAAAGTGTCACTAGGCGCTGAAACAAATTAGGTTCTAATCCGTTTCTTTGAAGGGACTCTAATTAGTCCTCCAATTTTCTCTCACATCAGAACAAAAAGTGTTTCGTGATCTTATTTAATGTAACATGCTCTGGCAAGATTGTTTGCTTTAATATTATGGACTTATGACTTATGAAATTTCAGCATCCTATGCAGAGAAACAGATGAGAGAGAGATTCAGCACTGTGTCATTCATAGCAATTTTTTCAGGAATGTTAAGAGGGTCTGAGACAGCACTGTAAATCTGACATTTTTCCCTCCCATTTCTCCCTTTGAGTGCAGAGAGGAATCCTCACTTGATTGCTTGCATGCACAAAAGAAAGATCAGAATGCACAATGAGCAATTTACTTTCATATTGTGCTTTTCTTCACACCAGCTCCTGTGCTGTCTAGTGAGCATCAGTATCTCACAGACTAATTTAGGAAATGATACATGACAAATACATGAACTTCAAATCCATCTAATTGCATGTCATTTTAATTCTAGGATTTCCAAAAGCATCCTTGATGCTTAAGAGAATGAGAGCGAGAAATGAGCTTGGTCTGGTAAATTAAAATAACCCATCATTTTATACCCCATGTGAGGCACGGACGCGTTCAGATAACACTGAAAGAGAAAATATATTTCCTTCCCTTCACATCGAGCAGGGAGAAATATTGTTTAATCAATTGCACCAAGAGCTTTGGCCACCTCAGCAGAATTCCACCACCCACTTTTAACATAGCATGGCTGCCGTTTATCCCCTCACTCCATCTCTGATGTCTTGGTGTAGGTCAGCGGTCAAGAATCAGTCAAGAGTCACTTCCTCTGCTGTCCAAACCAATCAGAGGCTAGAGCCCACTGGCCTTTAGAGGGGATATGTCATCAAAAACGACTAGATGAATTATCGAACAGAAAAAGTTGTTTAATTATGTATGTTGCTCTGTTAGTAAGTATGCTGATTTGTTAGTGCTTTGTTGCTTTGCTAGTGGTGTTGTTTTTCTGTCTATGTTAGGCAAGACATTACTGTAATAGAGATTTTTAATCTCAGAGGTTTCTCTCCAGGAAAAATAAATAAATAAATAAAATAAAACAAAATAAAACAGAAAACAAAATCATTATTTGGCCTGACTAGACTATCCAATCATGAGAGACATACAAATGTCTTAAAGGCATTTTACATAATATGCAATTCGATGTTTCCATATATGAGAGGCAGTGTGGAAAGTATCAGTGCAAACTTGATGTCTGTTACTGCTTCAGCTCGATGCTAGCGAGTAAATGCATGCTGGACCTCTGAACGAGACGACTGAATTCTGTGTGGTATGATAGCTCATAAAACTGACAAAACTCTCGAAATAAAACTGCATTTATTTCCTCGTTAAATTGAGTTGTTTTTTTTTTTTTTTCATTTGATATGGGAATAATATTAATTAAATAATCTTTATTTTTAGCAACATGAAACTTCATGCAAACGATTTAAGAGTAAAGTAGTCAAAACAGACTGTTTAAGCCTGGATAATTTTAACTAAATATGAGTAATAAATCCTTGCCTAACATCATAAATGGACTTCGAGAAAAACAATAAAATGCTAATATGTATATGTATATAAATGAAGCTAAAAGTCAGACTAACAGCTTGAGTTGGAAGGCTTATCTTTAAGATGAAGACTGGCAAAAGATCTGAAGAATGGGGGCATCCATGCAAGGAAGGAATGGTGCATGATGGAGAGGAACACTCAAAACAGCAATGTAATCAGTGCTCAGAGGATTTAAGACTGGATGTTCAAAAAACACATGGAAAGTGTCACTAGGCGCTGAAACAAATTAGGTTCTAATCCGTTTCTTTGAAGGGACTCTAATTAGTCCTCCAATTTTCTCTCACATCAGAACAAAAAGTGTTTCGTGATGTAACATGATCTTATTTAATGTAACATGCTCTGGCAAGATTGTTTTCTCCATGGTGACAGATGGCCTGCATGTAGAAAAAAGGGCTTCCCATTTGCTTTTCACATTAAAAACCTATTATTCTTCCCAAATCCACATATGACTGCGAGCAATTTGCACCTTTGTCCACATAATAAAATACCCTGTAAAGTGTCACAGTTCACAGACGGAGACAAAGACAACAGTATGTACATAAGGAAAGAATATTTTAAACCGATGTATCTTGATTGAAATCTAGAGTTTGGATTTTCTAAATGCCCTTTTCCCTTTGCAGAGGTGAGATTTTCCCCCATTTTCAATTGTTTTAGTTCAATGAAAGGTTAGATATTTGTGTTTTGTTTTTGTTTTTTTATAAAAGATCAAAATGATTAACAATGCAGATTTATTTTCACAGCCTTCTTTGATCATATTTACCAAGGGTGCCAATAATTCTGACCACAACTGTGTGTATATATATATATATCACACCTCTTTCACTACTATAAAAACTTTTCAAAAAAAAAGATGCCAAAACGTCAACGTATTATTACTGCAATGTAATTAATGATAAACAAAAAAAAGCATGACACAAAAACAGATTAACATATGAATGCTGTTTCCACTTCAAATTAAAAAATGAAAAAAATAAAAGTGTGATCTCAGTGTGATCATTCACAAAGTGACTATTTTTCAGAAAATATAACTAAATATAACTTTTTTGTTTTACTCTGAGGTGGAAACAGGCTTCCATAATCATCTGTATGTACAGTACGATCCTGAATTAATCAAGGACTTTTGATTCATCTGATCCCTTAAGCAATGAAATACATAAAAATAAATAATAGAATGAATTGTCAGTATGACAATGTTGTCTATATGACAAAGTGGTTTTAATTAGTGCAAGAAGCCTGAACTTCAATCAAGCCAGCAAGCATGATGGGAATGACAAGCCTCAGTGAATGAGAATTACAATAGCTGACCTGCTCATCATTCATTGACTGGTAGATGGTGGCAGACGCAGGTCGACCATGATGTGGAATCAATGAACTGTACCACTACAGCACTAAGCTCTATCGCCAATTATCCTTCATTCAGTCATAAATAACACAAGATCCTAACCATGGCTGCAAACAATTATGACATCCAACACAGAGATAATGCAATAATGGAGAAGAATGAGACACAACTGCACTAAAATACATGAGCAAATAAACCTTCAGTGCACACAAACTGTGATATTGATTCTTATTCCAGCTGTAGTTTGCCTTCTCACACACTACACACTATAAACATAAGGTGACTGTGTGTAATAATCCAGAGACGGAAAAAAGCACAGAACGTTCTAAATTTAAATATCAAGCAACCACAGGGCTGGATAAAGAAGTTAAGGTCATTATTGTCCTCTGAATTTGGAGGTAGTCTTGACAGGATATTCGTCATCAGGGCTATTTGGCTCTGATTCACATTCCACTTTAAACACGCGTATCAGCTTTATTCAGTGAATAGATTCTTTACTTGTTCCTTGGGTTGCTTGAGCAAGTGAGAGGAAGAAAATAACATGTCCTTGAGTGAGTTTCAAATTACTTGCCATACAAGGAAACAAACACAATTAAGGTTCTTTCTCAAAACATGCAAAAAGGATTTCTGTCACGTTGGCATTTTCAGAGTGTCTGAATTTTACCAAGGGCAAAGAACGATAATTACAACAATCAACAGTTTTTAGTTATCTGAGACTTGAGATTGATTTTGCAGTCAGAAATTTAGAGGAAGCAACATCCCATGAACCAAGTGTTGACAAAAAAAATACACTGCTTGTTATCAATGGGCTCAATGAAGAAGTGTCACAGCAATTAGCCTGGAGGAAATAGCCATACTTTTCTTTACCAGACAAAACTATTTCTGAGTGGCATTAAACTTGCATTTCTGTACACTCTAAAAAATGCCGGGTTGTTTCAACCCAACTTTGGGTCAAATATGGACTAACCGAGCTGTTGGGTTATATTTTTTAATAAAATGTTTTAACCCAAATGTTGGGTTAGTCCATATTTGAACCAAAATTGGGTTGAAACAACCCAGCAGTTTTTAGAGTGTAGCCAAAACAAAACTTTGTTTCTGTTGTGAGACTGTTTTTCAGATTATAAGCAAACCTCTGTAATAATGTGAGAAGGATAGTTTTTCTCTCTCTTTCACATTCCACAGAGTACTGGCAAAAAATGTAGTGGCAACAACACCACAAATTGTAAACACTGTCACAGTCAAGTTCTGGCTGATTGGCCGTTTTCACTGATTAGTGCCTCTATTCTATAACCAGATCTCAAATTTCAGCTTCAATTAAATTAACCCAGGCTCACTGGGAAAATATGCCTGTGGTGACATTTCTGCAAAATGCTATTATGTTTCTTCTTGCAGATTTAGCGACATTTTCAAAGTGAAATGTCCAGTGAGCGGTGCTATAAGCACGTTTAGATTTAACTTCAATCTGGCAGCTGTTCATTTTGTTATATAGGTTGTTGTACATTAAAACTGCAGTGAATTGTGTGTATAGTAGGGATGTGTGAGACTTGTCGACTAAACAGAAATACAGATACTATTCAAAATTGGAAATACTAGTCGACTAGTCAAAATGTAGTCGTTTTAATGTTACTTTTTAAAAATAATACATTATCTGGAGCGGAAAACAAAGTCATTTCATTTCACCTCAGACCTTATGCATGCGTTTTCTTCATGTCACTATAGGAAGATGAGCAAAGTGTGGGAGCATACTGGTTTAAAGGGGAAAACATTATGAATCAAAAGGAACTGACTTTCTTCAGTTTCTTTGACATTGTTTTCATGTTATCTCCACATAAAATAGTGTTTATACGCGCAACGTTACTTTGTTTACAGGGGTAACCATGATAACCACCGTATTTCTGCTTGTCCAAAATTGCCACCACTGTCAGAGAGTGAATTTGCATTTTCATTCATCCAATCTACCGCTTTTGTTGCCATAGGTGCATTTTTGGAGTTTTGCAAAAATGTAGGTAGAGGCTTTGTTTTCCCAATGAGTCCATGTTGGATTTAGTTTAGTAACACAGAGCAATGACCAACTGTACTGTATTTTCCCACCAGCAGAATCAGAGAAATAAAAAAACAGATGCTCAAGTCGAGGAGCGCGTCTATGCTAAACCTGACTTGTGCTGCAAATCCACGGCTCTCTGCTCTATCAGCGTGCGGCTTCATCTGCATTAATACTTTATAGAGCAAAGAACAGCTACAAGTGCTTGCTAATGGCCTGGAAATAATATGCTTTTCTCCAGCCCTTTACGAAAGGAGATAGTGGAAAAAAACATGTACGGCCCATTACTGCTTGCTCCGCACTTTCCTCGCCATTATGTTTCTTCTTGCAGATTTAGCGACATTTTCAAAGTGAAATGTCCAGTGAGCGGTGCTATAAGCACGTTTAGATTTAACTTCAATCTGGCAACTGTTCATTTTGTTATATAGGTTGTTGTACATTAAAACTGCAGTGAATTGTGTGTATAGTAGGGATGTGTGAGACTTGTCGACTAAACAGAAATACAGATACTATTCAAAATTGGAAATACTAGTCGACTAGTCAAAATGTAGTCGTTTTAATGTTACTTTTTAAAAAATAATACATTATCTGGAGCGGAAAACAAAGTCATTTCATTTCACCTCAGACCTTATGCATGCGTTTTCTTCATGTCACTATAGGAAGATGAGCAAAGTGTGGGAGCATACTGGTTTAAAGGGGAAAACATTATGAATCAAAAGGAACTGACTTTCTTCAGTTTCTTTGACATTGTTTTCATGTTATCTCCACATAAAATAGTGTTTATACGCGCAACGTTACTTTGTTTACAGGGGTAACCATGATAACCACCGTATTTCTGCTTGTCCAAAATTGCCACCACTGTCAGAGAGTGAATTTGCATTTTCATTCATCCAATCTACCGCTTTTGTTGCCATAGGTGCATTTTTGGAGTTTTGCAAAAATGTAGGTAGAGGCTTTGTTTTCCCAATGAGTCCATGTTGGATTTAGTTTAGTAACACAGAGCAATGACCAACTGTACTGTATTTTCCCACCAGCAGAATCAGAGAAATAAAAAAACAGATGCTCAAGTCGAGGAGCGCGTCTATGCTAAACCTGACTTGTGCTGCAAATCCACGGCTCTCTGCTCTATCAGCGTGCGGCTTCATCTGCATTAATACTTTATAGAGCAAAGAACAGCTACAAGTGCTTGCTAATGGCCTGGAAATAATATGCTTTTCTCCAGCCCTTTACGAAAGGAGATAGTGGAAAAAAACATGTACGGCCCATTACTGCTTGCTCCGCACTTTCCTCGCCATTTCATGTTCTCACAGCAAAGGGCAAACCGACGTTCTTGCACATCAACAAAAGGAACTAAAAAATAGCTGTCGGCCATAATAACTATTGTAATAGCTGACTGAGGGACAAGGGCTAAGGCAAATGAGAGAATGTTAGCAAGAAGTGATGGGCACAAAAGGGCAACGGGGAGGCTGAAAAGCCCAGAGAAAACACCCCGTTTGTTTACATTCAGTCTGCAGCATCACATTCTCCTTAACTCTTCTTCTATTCCCCTCCATCTCTGCTGCTCTGTTATGAAATCTAATAAGATTTTTGGGCATTTTAAGGTACCAGATGCTAAGAATGTTCCAAAAGGTAGGACACAGATGCGTCACAAAATTGACTAATCATTATGTTTTAAAAAGTGCAATAGGCTATTGAAAAAAAAAAAAAAAAGATATTGTAAATTAATCTAATGGCAGTACCTATTTGGTTGACACTCCAAAAATAAATGCTGGTTGCAACCAATCATAAAACAGGAAAAAAAAAGAGTATAGGACAACAATGCAATGAATACTTCTATTACACAAAATCATGTCGGAAGAGATGAAAGCCGAAAACAAGACAATTTACCCGCATCCAAAAATGTTTTCCTGCCACTTGCCAGTCTTAGACAGCCCGGTCTGCAGGGAGTGCAGATCAACAAGTCCTATTTGTATACTTTTGTATGCTTTTGTATTGTATGTAACCATAACCTATACAGTTATGGTTACAAAATCTCTCTGCTTCCCTACACTAAAATTTTGATTGTGATACATTGACTGATTGCATTATTTATTAATACATTTTTCATTTTTATAGATATCACAATAATTATTGTGAAGTTTTTGACCACGAAAATAGTGTAGTGAACATGGTGACAGTCCTAGTAGGAAGCATACTCATTATGCTGACATCAGAATCCATTTTTTTTCCAGTGCTGAAAATATCAATAAAAAGCTCAGAGTAATTAAAATGGGTCGATTTACTAAATATTTGTGTGTTGTGCTTTTTATGCTTACAGTTCAGTGCTATTAACTTGGCAGCATACTAACGTCAAAATCAATTGTGAGATTATGCTGCCTACTATGATGGAGATTTCATTTTGGCCAAATTCTTAGTATTGCAGCAAAACCAACCCAGACTGCATTGTGCCAAGCTGAGATAAAAAAAAAATAATAATAATAAATCCAAGACGGCTGACAAAAAAATGTCATTTATAAGTTCATTCAATACTGAAAAAGTATCAAGAAGAACAACTCAGAATCTTTAAAACGTATTTTTCTTACATGTGTGTTGCATGTGTGATGTGTTTTTTTAGGCTTATTTAGAGTACATGCTACTATCTTTCTCATCAGAAATTTGCTGTTTAGGAAGGTTGCTACCCAAGTACTGTAGATAATTCCAAATCGACCATTTATAAGGTTTCATGACTGTTACAATACACTCCCTTAGAAGACAGCATGCCTATATAAGCAGCACGCAACAAAGCAGCTCACTAGGGTTTGAGACCGCTTGCATCTCTTTTTCTCTCTTGTGCCAAGTTCCTCATTCTCTTTTCCTCTCAATCACAGAGATAAATTCCAGGTTCCCCAGTGATCGCTAAAGAAAGACAGTTTAGAAGAGAAACCTAATGCACAGGAATAGTGTCATCCCTGGAGAACGGCAACCTTTTAAACACAAACAGCTGAGCAGCAGAGACTAAAACCGACAGACCCTGTAGGAGAGACGAAAAGAGTAAGGGAAAAAAATGGGAGGGGAACAGGACATGTTACTGGAGTAAACACTAAATCCCCAGCAGTAAACTATCAGCAATGATAATCCATTAAGAATCAATGCATAGAGAATACGTGCTTATGCCTCACTGCAGCAGCGGTTATTGATTGAGAGCCGGTCCATGCCGAGAGGGGGCAGCGGCATTATCATGCAGCCTACGTAATGCCATTTCATTCAGGCGAGACCAGCAAGCTTTTGATTAAGAACAGATGCTGCTCACACCTCCCATTCTCTTATGTGCTGCTGAAGAAAATGGCAGATTTAGGAGCTTTATCATAGTTTAATATCTCTAATGTCTTATATCCTCAACCACTCTCAAAGCCCTTGCTCAGTTCCAAAAAACGAAAGGCACATTTTCTCCTGTAATTGGGTGCTGTTAACTGAAACTGTGGCCTTTTGAGGGTTGTTAAATGCAAATATATCCTTGTTATGCCCTAAATGTTCATCCCAAACTCAAGAAACAGAAATGTTCATCATCAAGTTATATCAATAATTTTGTTTGTAATGTAGCAAATACATAAAATTATACTAAATTTCAGCGTTTCGTATGCATGTATCTTTACTATCATATATATCGGCTTTATATCGGCCATCAAAAAAAAACAATGTCAGTCAAACACTAATTACCATCCAAATTTTCTGTAAAGCTGCTTTGAAATGTGTATTGTGAAAAGCGCTTTATAAATATTTTTGACTTGACTTTTTCCATGCAAAAAGCACATCCTCTACTTTTGAAACAATAAACACACAACACATACACACCAAAATCGATAGAGGATCTTATGAAGGAGACCCCAATGTCTCTTGCCTTCACACTTTGACTGACATCTCCTCATGACTGTCAGCCATCGTGCTACACTACGCATTGTGGCACTGTCACCCTCATAAGTGACAGCCACTCCATTATCACATTATCAGAGTTGTCACATAAAACTTTACAGCCCCGACACCCAGCATTCATCACACCCTCACCTCCAAGAGGGCACATGGAGACTCATTATATCAGATATCATATCAAGCGGCCTGGGGTCTGTCTGAAGCCTGACAATACTCCCCCAGAGCCCTATTTATGAGTTATTGTGCAGCGGCCTCGATAACACACAAAATTGACCTTTGCATTGTGAATGGTTCACTGCCCCTTTAGACGGCATCCTGTTTGATCATTGCCTCCTTGCCACGTTCAGTCCAGCCGTAAATACCCCCCTCCCCGTGTTTCTCGGTGAATAGCAATTAGGAAAGTGACGACAATGATTAGTATTTATGCTGTTGGTTCAATTGTGCAGCATATTGTGCAGCTGTGACAATTTGGCAGAACAATCAGGGAGCGGCAAAAGTTTGATTACAATTTCCCAAGGAGGCGGAAAGTGGTGCCGGTGGGGCAGGGAGGATTAGGCCTCAACGTACGCCCCCTGTCTGTGATTGTGTCTGCCACATTACATTACCACAGACGCTCCAGAGGAGATATAATGAGATTATCACAAAGACGCATGAATCGAATCCCAGATGAGACACTGGCCAGCAGTGAATGTGTGAGTCTCTGTTACTCACACCTGCATGGAGCTCCTCGAGCATGGAATGAGCAAAGCGCTCGAGCGTAACCACAGTGAAACACCATTGCTCTCCTGCAAAATATCATAAAAAAAAAAGAATTAATCTTATAACCGAAGATCTACATGACACAATACAGCTAATGGCCCCATGTTAAGAGACTCTGTCATGTCTTGAATCTGTGATGTGTTTCAGTATCACTGCCTTGGATGCATTTCTGAATAACATGTGATAGCATATCAGTGATTTCATTTGCATTCAAATTGGAGGATATATCATATAACCAAGGCTCAACATTAAGGTTTTTCAGCACTAGATTTGAATTAAAGGTATAGTTCACCTGAAAATAAAAATTCTGTCATGTACTGTCTGTCATGTCGTTCCTAACCTAAATGGCTTACTTTGTAACTTCTGCACAACAACGTAAGAAACAAAGTGTGTTCTAAAGGTTGGAATACACTACATTCCAACTACATTCACACACTACCAGACTTTAAAGTTATTCTGATCACAACAAACTCACGCAGAAACGTGTGCCTTGTTGCTAGGAGATACGTGACAAATGAAAACAATATGCTTTGTAAAATTGGCTCAAAATATCAAACATGTTTGATAGCCCCCGACTGGATGGAATCACAGTCTGAAGCTGAAAAATACACTACGAAATTTTTTTATGGAAAGTGTCAACTCAAATCTGTGGAAAATCAGGGCAAAAATCATGTAGTGTATTTCAGCCTTAAGTGTTCTGTAAAGTCAATGTGACTCAAACCTTTAAGTTTTAAAAAGGACATAAAGTTATAGGGTGAAATCACAGGTGCGTTCAACATTTTATACGTTTTTGTGAAGAGTTGACTGAACAGTGTTCACTCACAAGAGATGAAGACTGCACTGAAAAAAAAGTTTTATATAAAAAGTGTTTTAATTATGTATGGTGCAGGCCACCCCCCTAAAAATGTATTTCTCCATGTTGAAATGACAACCTGCAGTGCTTCACTAAAAATTCAAGTGAATCCTCATGCTCATTGGCTTCCACTTTTGAAGAGACTCTAATAGCAAAACTGTAGTTTGGAGATGCGAAGAGTGAAAATCAGACACTGGAACATACTTATTATCGTGCTTTACAAGCAGAGACAATGGGAGAATCAGTACCTGTATGGCCGAAGAAGCAGACCAAAAAAAAAAGAGAGAAAAAAAAGACAAAAACGAATGTAAACATCGGAACGACATGCACAAGGTGGAAAGATTCGATGGAGAAAATCCTGAGTAGTGATGCCCAAGTTGCTGCTTTTTTGTTAGACAGGTAAGGGAATTAGCTGTGTAGACTGCTCTCTAAGGGGGCTTTTACACTGGGCACGTTTGCTGCAGTCCGAGCCTGAGTACGATTGTTCCCGGTGCCCCCCGCTGCGTTGGTCTGGTTTCACACCCACTTGATTCTTTTGAACCCTGGTGCATTTGCGTTCATCTTACATCATCACAAACGTGCATGGCACATGATAGAAAACAGAACGTGGGTGAATATATTGTGTTTTTTAATTGATTTGATTTAATTGATTACAGTAAACACTTGCGGGTAATGCTTTAGATTACAACCCGTAAAGAACTACGCAAGTATACTGAATTTACGGTGTACGTTTCTGTAATTATAGTGTACCTATAAAGAACATATGTGTAGGTATAAGGGAACAATGTATTACGTTTGGGTAATAAGGGGGTAACAACCAGATATGCAACCTGCAAAGAACTGTGTATGTAAACTGAAGTTACAGTGTAACCTTTTTTAATTATAGTGTACCTATTCAGTACCTCCATGTAGGTATAAGGGAAATATGCGAAGTTTGGGGAATAAAGGGGTAACAACCTGTAAAATTACAAATCATTTATACTGTAAGTATTTTGAAACTAAGAGGTGCTTATTCTAATATTACGTGGTATGTATGGCCTAAACAACAATCTTATGTTTGGGAATGATTTAGAAAGACGATATATACTTTTTATAATTTTATATTGGTATTTTATTATAGGCGTGTAGGTACTGGACATGATGGAGATTACTGAACAACAAAACTGGACATCTAGTGAAATTAGTTAATGAGTTTCTGCTATGATTTATAATTCACGAGTCTACTTAGTCTACTTAAGCTTATTCGTCGATTTCAGCAACTTCTCAACACCACTATCACCAAATAACTTTCCATGATTTCCATGATAGGTTCAACGCAGCTTAAAACAAGTTTACCTCTTTCCAGCTGTTCGCAGAAAAAAATACATTATATAACATTTGTATTTCAGTGGATGTATACTGTGGTGTTTTTATAGCAAAAAAAAAAATGTAGAGTGTTTAATTTGGCCATCGAACAATTAAATTAAAACTAGTGCAATATTTGTCTCTGTAATTACTGTGCAAATATACACTTGTTCTGTGTTTAAGTCCAACTTGTTCCTCCCTTGTTCCATGTAGTTACAGGGTAAATACAACATTTGCGGGCTGTAAATTAAAGTGGTGCTTGTTCCCCCCTTGTTCCACGTAGTTACAGGGTAAATACAACATTTGCGGGCTGTAAATTAAAGTGGTGCTTGTTCCCCCCTTGTTCCACGTAGTTACAGGGTAAATACAACATTTGCGGGCTGTAAATTAAAGTGGTGCTTGTTCCCCCCTTGTTCCACGTAGTTACAGGGTAAATACAACATTTGCGGGCTGTAAATTAAAGTGGTGCTTTGTTCCCCCTTTGTTCCACGTAGTTACAGGGTAAATACAACATTTGCGGGCTGTAAATTAAAGTGGTGCTTTGTTCCCCCCTTGTTCCACGTAGTTACAGGGTAAATACAACATTTGCGGGCTGTAAATTAAAGTGGTGCTTTGTTCCCCCCTTGTTCCATGTAGTTACAGGGTAAGTGGCTACAACAAATTGCTCTGAAACGATTGTTTATACATTAGGTCATACATACATACATTATATATCAGGTAATGTATCAATAAACATGGTGGACTGTTTTATTTAATTCAAATATTGTTTGCAATTTACTATAGGCCTACTGCTGGGTTAAATTAACCAAAAAATGGGTTTTAAAATTAAAATCACACACAATATGACAACAGTAACAACACAGGCAACAGATAGCCTAATAAAAGATTACAATTTATTACACCAGTTCAGAAAAAAAGCAAAGCAACTCCATACTTATACAGATTATACAGTTAAACCAAATTATTTTGAAAAGCTTGTTTAAGGATATATTTTGTTCAATTTGTTCATGTTTTTCACCCAGACTTAATGACTAATTGATTAACTAGTAATGACTAGTTAAACTATTATGGCCAAACCATCACGCCAATAAACACAGTAATAAACACTGAAAGTCAAGATTAAACTGTGTATTATAGCGAACTGACAGGATTTTACTGTCTTTGATTTACCGTTTTGTTCCACGTCCTCAAGCACCATTTTGACTAACATTTTTCAGTTCCCGGTTTTACCGCTCATCAGTCGCTGCTCAATGTTGTGAGAACATACTCGGACAAAACCCTCCAGTTTTAAAAGAACACATTCCAGTCAGTTTCAAAAATCTCTCTCCTCTTCGTTTCGATTAGTTTTCTTGTATTTTCTACACATATTCCTGTCATGAGCGCCGCAAACACGGATAGACTCGTCTCATGCGCCATTCCAGCTGTTTCCAGTTCGCGCTCACCACATTCACTGCTGCAGTTTTAAAGGAACACACTCCAGACAGTTTCAAAGTTGTCCCTTGTCTGCGCTTCGATTCGTTTTCTCCTATTTTCCACACATGTTCCCGTCTTCAGCACCGCAGTCATGGATTTCGTCTCACACTCTTCACCTTTGAACTCACGTGACTTGCTGCATGCTCTCATTCACGTCCTCCACATTCATAACCCAGCAACGTCAGGTTACTTATTACTGATATCAACCCAAATTGGGTCACATCAAGCCAGCTTCCTAACCCAACAGTCTCAACCGAGCGTTTGGATTGAAACAATTACCAGCGTGTTTTATATGTGTAGGCTATAAAAAAGTACACAATGTTTTTGCTTAATTGCTTGCAAATATAAGATTGCTAGGTCATACATACCCCATAATATTAGAATAGGTACCCCTTAGTTTCAAAATACTTACAGTAGAAATAATTTGTAATTTTATAGATTATTACTCTTTATTCCCCAAACTTCGCATATTGTTACCTTATAGCTACACGGAGGTACTGAATAGGCACACTGTAATTAAAAAAAGTTAAGCTGTAAATTCTGTTTACTTGCGCAGTACATTGCGGGTTGTAATCTAAAGCGTTACCCACTTGTGTTTACTGTGTGTGTGTGTCACATGAAGGCAGCGGCTTGCAAACGGACTGTTTTGAGGAGACAGCTGATTACAAGCCATTCATTTGCCGCTCTGATTGCACTCACTATGCAATGACACTGCACGATAACTCTTGCTCGTGTTCAAAGTAAATCATCACCACTGTCATCCCTTACACGTGTTTTGTTGAACTAATGACGTCGTCATCAGCTAAAACGCATGCGCATGTTACTTTACTTCATGAGAAAGTGCGCACCTGAGTCCAAATTGCTTTCACATTCACGCGAACCGTGGCACAGTTCCATTGCAACCAAACTCAGGTAGTCTCGGGTTCGGTACCCCATTGCGCTCCCAGGTCAGACAGCTTTCACATTGCTAATTTTTCATGCAAACTGTGCCCTGTTTCTAACTAAACTGCCAGTGTGAAAAGCCCCTAAAACTCACTAGTATCAGTATAATTTACATTAATCCAAATCACATGGATGTGGCCCTTTTCCACTACATGGTACGGCTCGGCTCAGCTCGGTTTGCTTTTCCACTGCAGTTTGGTACCGCTTTAGAGTGGGTGGGATTATAGACATGTCGTTATAGTTGCGCCGCCTCTACTGCCGTGACATCATCGTAAACGCAACACAAACACACAACAATGGAGCATATCGATGGAATGGTGTCTCGGCTATCAATGACAGGAACATCTGGACTTCCTCAACAGACGAAACGGCCATTATTTTGTTGCTTAAAGGGGTCATATGATGCGATTTCAAGTTTTCCTTTCTCGTTGGAATGTTACAAGTTGTTTGTGAGTAGATAAGATCCCTAAAGTTGCAAAGACTAAAGTCTTACACCCAAAGAGATATTCTTTATAAAAGTTAAGACTGGTCCACGCCCTCCTGAAACGCCTCGTTTAAACACGCCCCCACATGTCTATGTCACGATGTGGGAAGATTTGCATAAGCCGCCCAAATGTTCACGCAAAGAAAGGAGCAACTTTATTGTTGCTGCCACCGCCGCCGCCATGTTGTGAAGACGCCCCTTTAAAAAAGGTGCACTTGTTTGAAACTGTTGCGTTCGTTCAAAAAAAGTTGTGATCGATCCTCGCTGACTGTGCTGATTTAATCTAGCTCGTCTAGTGTCTCGTGTCATAAGTTCAATGACGCAGGTAGTGACGATTCTCTCCGGCCAATCAGTGATCACGGTACGGCTCGCTTGGAACCTCAGCCGAGGTGGTATTGAAAAGAGTACCAGGTATCAGGTACTGTACAGAGTGGAAAACCCCCCAAAAGTGAGCCGTGCCGTGCCATACCATGCTTTACCATGCAGTGGAAAACCACCATAGATGGCAGTGCAACGTCTAACACCATTGTGGTATCAGTACTGAATATACACAAAGAACAGCAATGCTAACGCTAGCAAAAGAATCAATAAATGCCACTTTTCTACTCAACTGGTGTGGTCTAAGTGTTCTGAAATGACGATAACTTTGTATTATAAGTATATCAAAATCGAACACTTTATTCACTCAAATTACACGGATGGATGCACACAGACGACATCAAATATGGTGAGACAAACCTCAAACAGCAAGACATCTGGTCATATAACATGACAACCAATTAAGTTTTTAATCCACACGTAACGTGAATGGGAACATAGCTGCCTTTTCATGTTTTGTGTGTCACATTGGCAAGTGAACAATCGTTAATGTCGAACCCTCTGCATCATTTGCGTAGAATTAATAGTGACTTGTTCAAACACACACAGGTGGCATCCTTCCACATTCACACATACACAAAATGCCTCATTTATCCCAATGAACCCAAGGTGAAATTCAGAGGCAAAAGTCAAATGTATCCGTTAGATGGCCAAAGAAAAGCTGTCAATTATCCCACAATATACAAACACGATAACCTCCAAAGGGGCTTTTAGTTGTAGCTGCACAAATACCATTTCATCAAAGCGAAAGGTCAAACACATCATTCTCTCTAGTTGTTAAGATAAATAAACAAATGTACCAACCGTGAAAGGTCGAAAATTAGTACAGACTAAAAACTACAAGGAGAATTAAACATGACCTTAGACAGGCCATGATCGCCTGCTGTAAGTTCCTTCGGTAAAGCCTGCACCTCTTGTCTCTCAATAATGAAAAAGAAGTTCAAAACAGAGCTTTTATAACAAGTATATAAGTATATAACAAGAATAATTAACAAGTGTCAGTCAGGAGCAAAAACATTATTTAAAATGAGCTGAATTAGCTGAAAATTAGTGAGCTGCGTATGAAGAGCTGTCATGTTGTCACATCACATTTAATGTGGGATCAATCTTATTACATTGCGAAGCGTGCTGTTTACACTGCTTGAAACATCGATAACTCATTGTCATCACAAAATGGAGCAGCGTTAGTTGGACGGCATAAATGTTTCAGATGAGTCATATCTGAACATTTTAGTGTGGAGGTGACACCGTTGACTTTGGGAACAGAGGAGAAATGAACTCTACGGGAGTGTGACATAGGTCACTCTAGAGTCTTGGAGATGAAAGCTCAGCCAAGGGATCTTGTCCCCTGTACACAAAATGAATTATTCATCGAGGATTTGGAGACATCAGTTAGAGGATCTGTCGATACCAACCCCCATCTCCCCCAAACACACAAAGACCGGCCAGTAACAGTACGCTCTGCCCTTTAATGCAACCTTTAAAATGTAGAGTCTCCTGATAGGTGGGTCATTGTGTCTCGAAATCTCGAAGAAAAAGGATGCATCTAAACAAACGCTGTACTAGATGGCTTTATGCTTTGTGGTAACAGTTTTATAATATAACTTTTAAGAATCACTTTACTGAAGGCAAGCACAGAGACACGGTTTAATCTAAAGGTCAGAAATTGTACAACACACTGACAGCTGGCTCTTCAAAGCTTGTGTTTTTGACACTGATCAACTAAGAAGAACAAGGAAAGTGGTTATATTTTCCATCGGAACATCATGTATTTGAAAGCTGGATGTAGGAAGACTGCAAGAACTGTATAAATTACTGGGTCAATGACATAAAAGTGTCCACTAATAAAGAACACAAGGCTAGTTCTTAGAAATGTGCTCTCTGTATTCATGTTGGTTTCAAAAAACTTTTAGCTACTTTCAATAAAAGTTTCAATTTAATCACTCTAAAAATGTCAAGTGGTGTAGCAGCCATGTACAACCCCATTTCCAAAAAAGCTGGAACATTTTGCAAAATGCAATAAATTTGTGATTTGTTAATTTGTTAATCCCTTTAACATTCATTTAACCAATAAAACTATAAAGAAAGATTTCCAATATTTTCATTGACCAATGTAATTATATTTTGTAAATATTAGCAAATTTTGATTTTGATAGCAAATCATTGATTCTTGTTCGTATTGCATTTTACAAAATGTCCCAACTTCTCTGAAAATAATAATAAAAATTAAAATTTTCATAGCACTTTGTGAAAAGTATTTACAAATATGTTGTCGAATACATTAATGTTTCTTGAGCAGCACATCTGCATATTAGAATGATGTCATAAATTTGTCATAAATGTGTAATTCCACTAGTTCTGTATGTTTTTGCCCTTGCCTTAGGAGTGCATAAACAAAAAGTCGCCCAAAGTTAAATGTGTTTTGTTAGGAAGGCCACCCGCTGTTAAAAACACCCCATGGTCCTGTCTCATCATTTTGGCATTTATATGACACTAAAGAGGCATTCAGGACCACATCAGACATTTGTGGTAAAATTGTAGCATTTCACACTGTTTCCGTCAGGAGTCATTTCCTCGATTCCTTTGTGTTTCACTTGTGACTTGTTTCAAATTCTCAGACAGGGCCATCCATCATTCTTCTCAGCAGCACGTTGATGGGACCTGTCTTGGATGGGCTGTTTTGCAAACTGTCTATACTTAACCAGCATGGGGTAAATATTTAGTGAGTGGTGTGACGGTATGCCCCTAGAAAGCGGTGAAGTCGCTACAGGTGAAAGACGAGACGGGGAGCTATCAGAACAAATGGCCGGACAGAACTCAAGATGAACTCGAGGTGGAGCACGAAGCCTGAGACACTGGGGTACTTCACGAGGATTAGGCAATGAAGACAAATACCTACCTTGTCACCCACCACAGCATGGCTCAGGATTATTCTGCTCCAGAGTCATTTGAAAATCACAAAGAAGGTCTGAGCTCTGCCACAGCATTGATCTTCAATGGAAGTTCTTCAATGGAAAACTCTTTTACAGTATGAAACTAAGGATGTTTTTGGTGCAGACCCAAATCTGGATGTCAGAGTTTGGTTTTGTTTGGCTAGTGTGAAGCAATACAGCACTTTTCAAAACCAATGACTTCAAAATGAATAACGACTGTAATATCAAACAAAATTAACTGATCAAATATTACATTATATTGATTTGATTTATTTATAAAATGCACACTGTGTGATTTCAATTTCAAATCGAATGGCCACACTGCACCATCCTTTGTGTGTCTCAGAATACAAACTTATCAATAATAACATTAAACTAATATATATCATATACTTCCGAAGGATTTACATGCTAACTGTAAATAGAACAGAAACTGTAAATATAAACTGTAGCAGTTCTGATTTAAGCACCGGCCACAGCTGTTCTATCTGGATACCGAATACAGAAACATACAAACAATTCACTGCACACTGCTATAGTTTATGGCATGTATTTCATTGGGCAAATGTGTGCATGTGTAAGTGCAGATGTTCAAATTCACTGACTGAGCTGTTGATGTGATCTTGTCCTGTAACATTGTTTCCATGACAACCAAGTTACTGATCTCACTCACTGCATCACAGGCAACGGTCAGAGGTCACAATGAACTCAAAGCAGCAAAAAAAACCTGAATGCACTTTTTACTGTTATATCAAACAATGTATATGGTCATGTGAAAGCTAAATAATGTTTTACATTTGATTAATTTGTTATACATCAACATTCTGTGTGTGTGTGTTTTTTATATATATGTTGGTCACATTATACACACATTAGAAAGCCAGCCACCTTGCAGCTTAAACATACTAATCTTTTATTTTCACAAAATGTAATCAAAGTCACATAACTGTACTAAAACTGTTCACACATTTTCATGTGAAATAAGTTTTTCACACACCTCCATCTGTCTTGACAATCAGAATAGAACGCATGTTGCATGGTATCACAAGGTCGCAGGAGCCCTGTTAATTAAACATTGAACAGTGATTTACTTAACACCTGCCATACATTACACTCACTATAAGAATGACTAGAAATAAACAGGAACAACAAGCATCAGAGATGCGTTCTCACCTCTCAGGAGGAGGTAATTCTCCGTGCTATTTTAACATATTGACACAGTTCAGGTTATTCTTATCTCTCTTGGTATAAAATCTCCCATTAAAATTTAAAGGGTCGTCTCTTCAATTCAATTATGTATTGTATTGGCAGTCCTGCTGTTTTGATGATCTTTCTTTGCTGAGATGTTTTTTCTTAACACTTTAAATGTAATTTGTAAAACAGAAGTGTGATATGATGTGTGAAAGATGACTGACAAGTCAACAATGAGGGAGGATTTTGTGTCAAAGCGAAGCGCACAAGTGCCTGTTTGGCAATATTGCTATGTTTAACATAAGCGAGTTTGTAATCATCCTATTTTATTGTTGTATTTTTCATTAAGAATAATAATTATCCCACAATTTTTTTAAGCATTCGTTTCATTCAAAGAAAGCGAAATATGTAAATAGCTAACGTTAAAATGGGCCTATTATGCTATTTGAAATGTTCATAGTTTGGTTTTGGCTGGGAGTCCCCAACATGCATGCAAGGTCAAAACACTTTCATTTTCTTATAATATGCATTTAATTTTACGTTATTTCTCAACGACTCTCAAACGATTTGTTCTAAGATTCATCTTTCCAAACCCCGCCTTTGTATAATGTTACTCTGCTCTGATTAGTCTAATGACCCAGAAAGAATCAGAGGGGGAAAAGTTGTTTACGCTTGCGAACTGGACCCACAGCTTGGTAAAGACCCAAACAATAATGGTACATGCGTTAGCCGAACACAGACAGACAGAGTACTGGGGCCCATTTCAATAAGGAGGTTCAATGAGTTGAAACTTGAACTCTGAGTTGACTTACCCTGAGATGGGAAACTCTTGAGTTTTCGGTTTCAGAACAGCTGAACTGAGTTAGTTCAATCGACTCCGAGTAGGTTGACTCTGAGTTTAGCGCATGCACCACAACTATGAAAAGCCATGATCAATGGAGCTCCGAAATTCACCATGGCAACAGCACCCGACAAAAAGACGTCTGCATACTTCAGAGTCAATATGTAACTTTAATTCTTAATCACTGTTATAACATTAAAGGTAAAAAGCGGCAGAACGGTAAATTATTGAAATAATATTAATTTTCATGGTATCCTACAGGCAAAAGAAAAAAAAAGCAGCTAAACATGAAGTATAAAAACATAATTCAATCAAGGTAAAGCTTTAAGCACAAAAGGTTCATGAGTGTAGGCTACATGACTTTACAAGCATTTGACATATTAAATAAATATCATTGAGTGTCTATTTCAGTGCGCAGCAGCTTTTTCCACATAGTCTAATGCTCTTTTCACATAATGAAATGTTCTCTAATCCAAACTGTTGCTTTTCTTAATTAGAGTAATGAAATTGACATTTGAATCAGTACATTTTAACGAAAACAATACCTTAAAAATGAAGTTTTTTTACGATCAGATAATTTTAAATCTGTAAAGTTCAAGGATCCAGTCAGCGAATGCATAGTAATATGTTCAAACCAGCGCTAATGCAGAGAAAACACAGACAATTTCATCAGAGATGACGGAGAGAATAGTGACTCACGTCCAGAAGTCAGTAAAATATTATTTTCAGCATGTATTTGGCTTAAAAGCACAAGTGTTTTATAATGAATATTTGCTGAAGGTGTTTTAGATTATGCGCTGGTCAGTGGTTTAGTTATTCTGAATGGATCCGTATAGTAGCATGCACAGTCAGGTCAAGGCAGCAGGTTTAGTGGTCTTTTGGCGTCTCCCTGTGGTCCTGTTTGGTATCACAGCTTGACTTGTGCTATTCTTTTTATTAAAAGTGCTCTAAACAATTCTTTCTTTCTTTCTTTCGGCACTAAATACATACATTGGGAATTATTAAATTGTATTTATTTATTTTTTGGGCGGAGGGAGTACCATCACTTCTTTTTTTCCACTTTAAGCACTGGCTCCATCCTTTATTATGACTCTAAGTACAACAGACATTCTATATTAATCGACACATTTCTAGACAATAGCAGGCCCACAGCTGATTAAAAGAACTATAATGTGAGTTAGCCGGTGTAGCAGTCGGTTCTGTTACCTTCTGGAATTCCTGATCCCCCTTTACGAAGCGTGTCCGCTGACAGCTTACGCAGAGGCACCGAAGCGCAACTGGATGTACGGAAAGCGAAAAGGGACAAAAGTGTTGGCGCTACTTTCCAATGTCTTGCTACACTGCAGCATAATAAAATTATTCTCACACTCCCGTTAATGTTCTGTGGTTTCAATTATTCCTGCAAATGTTCCTTTGTTTTTGTCTAATGTCTGCGTTTATGCAGTTGAATTTTGCATATACAATTTAGCCTAATCTGTCGGTGCAAACATCTAAACTAGATGCCACATATTATCATTTCTATATATGACTATAATACATTATAATAATTCAACTATCAGTCCTCTAACTGATAACTTCATGGCATATATTGAATTTAAACATTACAAAACGTTATTGTTTTTACAAGAAGGTCTCAATACAAGATTCAAGGGTAAATATACAGCTGTTATAGTAATTGGCACATAGCCTAATTTCAGAGGTCACTAATGAAATCAAATAATCAAGTTAATCAATGGAGCTATAAATTGGGGACATGACCATGCCACATTGTCACTTGAATTTCTATTCTTGCTGGCATTTTCATACAATCTGAACAATGGATCCAAAAATGTTTGAGGAAATATTCAATTATAAAACTAGAGGCATTTACCCATTTGACATTAAAAAAAAAAAAGAGCATAAATATGTCATTCGCAGACGTTCTTCCAACTTCCAAGTTGACGGTAAGCAAACTATTCTAAGTGATAATCATATAGGTTACTGACAGTGAGATTAGATATATACCAAGACTTAATAAAAAGTTAACACTTGTCAATAAACTATACTAAATAGAATTTCCAGCAATTACAATGGTAAAAATTACCTGTTCTTTAATGTGTTTTTTAAATGGGTCTATTTCTTGCATTGGCATTCAGAACATCTTTGCTAGCAAACTATGAGGTCATAGTGGGCATTGTAAATGAGTGTCACAATTGGTTTTTAGTTGTAAGTGTTTGTGATGGAGAACAGTTTCCTTTGAGCGTTCCCTTATACCCTTAAAATGTTGATTTTTGCACTAATATTCCCTTGTTGTGATGGCTGGGAATTTTTGTATATTACCTAGGCTTTATACCCATCCCAAAAAAACAAAAAACATTCTGCTTGACCCACTTGGAGAGTCTGAGATCAGATGGATCAGATGGATGCTACATCATGTGGTGTGTTCGCTTTGAAGGTGTGTGACATAGCACATATTAAATGTTCATTGAAATAGGAGGATTTGTGTTTAATTTTTTTTTCTTTCAACTTTTTCCAGTTTGCAGAACATATTCTGCAAAATACCAACATTGACTTCTCCAATGCGCCACAAGACGTAGCACAACTCAGAACGGAGATTGCATCGACTCTGCTTGACCAATCTGGTATGTTTTTTTTTTAACCATGAATGTTACTGACATGCTTTTTGATGTGCATCACTTTCATTAGTGTTTTGAAGATTTGACCTAAAATAAAATCATACCCTGTCTATTGTACTGTATCTCATAGATGACCTAAGTGACCATTTTGCTTCCCGTACATCCAGTTGTGCTTCATGAGTACGTTAGTTCTGATAATTTTTTCTTTTTAGCAACATCATATGACCCCTTTAAGATGTAAATAAGATCAAGACCCTCAATCACGTCATGATCTATTCTATTGTGCAGCGCACAACATAAGCCAGTTCCACCCTAAAATAACCTCTGAATCGCTTTTTGAACTGGTTCATTAAAACGATCTATCCAAAAGAACCTTTTCGTGGAGACGAATCAGACTTCTTCTAAACACTATTAGCGAGCAAGAGGCAATGGGTGCTTCTCAAAACAGAAGGCTGCATCCTCAAACTTAGACCAGTTGTTCTTTTTCCTGTTGGATTTTAATATTCTTCCAATACTTGGTATGCTTGTGGCCATCTCCTCTTCATCTGTTCTTCATTATTTTGCAAACCTTCTTGCAGTTGGCTGAGTAGAAGTCAAATGTTAATTTCATTACTCTAATTAAGAAATGCAACAAATTTTTTATTCAGTTTATTTTCGTGAAACGACGTTCAGTGATATTTGATGGTATAGCAGCCGAGATATGCAGCCTTTGTAGGATGCAGCCCTCCGTTTGAGAGGCACCCATAGATAAGCTAAGTTGAACTGAAAACGGCTCTGAATGAGGAGTTAATTCCCCTTGATGGGATCGATTCCATGCAGAGCGGTAAAAGTGTCTCGCTCTCTTTCTTATAATATTTGTGTAGTTTTCTGAGCACAAACCCATCAAAAATGAAGCTGATTACTGTATGGAATGGAAGGATGCCAGATGGAAGGGTAGTTCGAGATATATTGTATGCCGTAACCACCACCACAGCTGTTAAATTTATTTGGTCATCTTTATTTCCTACAAATAAAAAAAGTCAAGTCAAGTCAAGTCACCTTTATTTATATAGCGCTTTTAACAATACAGATTGTGTCAAAGCAACTGAACAGCATTAATTAGGAAAATAGTGTGTCACAACAGTTTGGATTAGAGAACATTTAATTGTGAAAAGAGCATTAGACTATGTGAAAAAAGCTGCTGCGCACTGAAATAGCACTGAATGATATTTATTTAATATGTCAAATGGTTGTAAAGTCATGTAGCCTACACTCATGAACTCATGAGCCGTCATCATGCAAAGAATCTGCGCATAGGATCATGGGAGCCCGAAGTGTCCATCAGTTGTACCCTTCGAAATCTTTCATTCCGAAGGGCCCTTTGAAGTGGCCAGTTTTGAGCACTTCGGTTTGGAACGACCCTTCAATATGGCGGTCATGAATGTTTTCAAAGTGCCCTTCGGAGGGCAATATATAGTAGTCAACATTTGAAGTGGATCAAAACTTTATCAAAGTTGTCCTAAAACCAAAATGCTTTCTTGTCTTAGAACAACTTTGATAAAATTTTTTGATCCACTTCAAATGCTGACTACTGTATCCCGTTTGGAACGCACCGAGAGTCAACCTACTCACAGTTGATTGAACTAACTTAATTCAGCTGTTCTGAACCCGAAAACTCAAGAGTTTCCCATCTCAGGGTAACTCAAGAGTTCAAGTTTCAACTCAGAGTTGGTTGAACCTCCTTATTGAAATGGGCCCCGGGTCTCGTCGCTTCCGGTTCAAGCGTTTTGCATATGCTTCATTAAATATGAAGCAATAGTGATGTAACTGTGTCTCATTCAGGAGAATAACTTCATGTTCACAAGGACGATAACTATAATTTTAAAGTTTTAATGATCATTCTAATTCTATAAGAATAGAAAGTCCACATCACCTGGTCATCCTCGTCACTTTGACAACCATCGGCACAAGACCACGGGAACCAGACAAGTCCTCTGCACAACTGCTGGTTTCGTCTGGCCTGAGGAGAACTGGCCCCCCGACTGAGCTTGGTTTCTCCCAAGGTTTTTTCTCCATTTCTGTCACCGATGGAGTTTTGGTTCCTCGAGAGTCAACCTACTCACAGTTGATTGAACTAACTTAATTCAGCTGTTCTGAACCCGAAAACTCAAGAGTTTCCCATCTCAGGGTAACTCAAGAGTTCAAGTTTCAACTCAGAGTTGGTTGAACCTCCTTATTGAAATGGGCCCCGGGTCTCGTCGCTTCCGGTTCAAGCGTTTTGCATATGCTTCATTAAATATGAAGCAGTTTTACTCAAGATGCCTTCAAAGTAGATACCAAAGATTATCATAACCAATGTCCATCACCTATGCGGACTGATATCTAAAGGTTTTTTTTGTTTGTTTTTTTTTTGTTTTTTTTAATTCTTTTCACTAGCATTTAGATGTAAAAAAAATTTAATAAAATGTCAACAATAAAAATAGTTAGGTAGTTTAACTGATTCTTAAAAGTCCATAGATATCGCTTAATACGTCTGTTAACACGTTCTCCGACAAGCGGAAGCGATGAGACTTGTTTTCCGGATTTGGTCAGGTGACGTTCAACATATACCCTATTGGCTGTTGTCACCATAGATATGTAGATGTAGATGTCTCATTAGCGACGGTTACTATGGGCCGCTATACGTAAGCCGTCCGCCATATTCGAAGGGTCATTCACCATAACAGTAACATAAGTTACCAGTGTTTCAAAACTTGTAATATTGAGTTAATACATTTAAAAAAAAATCACGAAGACTTGACTTGGCACAACAACTATAATGATAACGACAGAGGAAAAATATAATCAGAATCACTTTCAGCACTAAATTCAGCTAAAAAGAAGCATCCTCTCAATTTCAACTGCTTTTATTGGCAACAGATTTCTTAATGTGTAAATATCGGTATGAGCATAAAAAGATGTTACAATTGAGACATAAACTGAACAAGTTCCACAGACATTTGACAAACAAAAATAGTCCCTGAACAAAAGTAGCAGTCAGTATGTGGTGTGGCCAGCAGCTGCTTTAAGTACTACAGTGCATCTCATCCTCATGGATTGAACCAGATTTGCCAGTTCTTGCTGTAAAATGTAACTCCACTCCACCACCACCGAATTCCTAGACATTACTGGGGGGACACATTACATGTAGTTTGTAAAAAAATCACGAACCAACACATTCTCACCCGTGAAAGGTTATCCCGTTTCTTCGGGAATTTAAATCACAGCAGTTTTTACAACCATCGGTTGTGCAGGATTGCGGCATCTTTGAATATTCATTGATTATTATGGTGAATGACATTAAGCTGACTCTTAAAGATGGAGGACGCGTCTACGTGCTTGGCGCAGTCGAATGGGGCATCTACCTATACATATGGTTGTCACTATGATGATCGCGTCAGTGCCAAGCTTCAGACACGCCCTCAGTCAAGCGCTGACGCCCTATGCAAATGTACAGTTACGAATCCCGCGCTGAACTCTCGGATATTGGAGAAGCAGTCGTCAGTGAAATGACGAGAACACAGCAAAATGTTGTGATTATACAGCTGTGGTATCTTAGTAAAGATGAATTTTAACCACTGATTCTTCACAGGCTCATCCTTTGGAAGTGAAAATAAACCGAATTCACTTTCACAGCGAAGAGCACAGCGTCTTCTCGACATTACGTTATCCACACGAACGAGCTACAGCATTTGAAGTTTGTTTTTGCTGGTCTGGATGTCCATGCATAACGTAGGCTGGCATTATGCAAATCAGAGCAATTTGCGATGTGTGAAATTCGCAGAATGGGATTCGAATTTAAAATGACTCGTTTCAGCGTCAACTCTTTCTTTTGAGGGACAATAACTTTATTTATAATGCACTTTCAGCTTTACAACTTTGCAGACTGTTTACATTCACATACAGCTACATTACACACTGCATGAAATGTAATTTTCAAAAATCCATAACAGGGGCACTTTAAATATCAAAGTAAGCACTACAGATCCTGAGTGTTACTTACAAATATATTGTAAAATGTGTGCTGTAACTGAGTAGCAGTCAGTATGTGGTGTGGCCAGCAGCTGCTTTAAGTACTACAGTGCATCTCATCCTCATGGATTGAACCAGATTTGCCAGTTCTTGCTGTAAAATGTAACTCCACTCCACCACCACGGAATTCCTAGACATTACTGGGGGGACACATTACATGTAGTTTGTCACTGCAAAGACAATCAGCTGTCTATCCTTCCTTCCTGTAGCACTGTCTTAGGCGTCTTACATTACAGACAATGCAGATTACTGCTGAGGTCACATCCGCAGTCCTCATGCCTCCCTGCAGCAGGACTATGGCATGTTCACGCAGGTGATCAGGAACCCTGGACATCTTTCTTCCCTCGAGTCAGTAGAAAGGTCTCTTGTATGTCCTAAGCTACTGTAACTGTGACATTCATAGCCTACCACCTGTAAACTGTAAGTGTCTTAAGGACTGTTCTACAGGTACAAGTGCAATAAGTGTTTGTGATTCATTGAATACGCATGGAAAACAACCCTTTCTAATAAAGATTAGTAAAGCTGGATTTTACAAAATTATCTTTAGAATACAGTATCCTGAAAAAGGGGATGTTTCTTTTTTTACTGAGTTAATTTTTTTATGAATGATAAAAACATGGACAGCCAATCAGAATCCAAAAGACTTTAAAGAGCTTGAGCATGTAATGCAACAGACAACAAAACCACAGCAGGCACTTATAATAAACAGAACGATATCGTCCATTGGTGTGAACACTAACATAGTTATCACTCTTTTATGTAAACGGGTAAGAGATGTAAGTTGTAGAATTGCTAATTCTGTAGAATTTATATCTCTCTTTGCTGTAAATCAAAGACTACAGTAAAACAACTGTCAGCAGCATGATTTTGGAAAGAATAAGATCACAAGGGCTATGGCAATATTGTACCATAAAACTTTTTTGAAACTAAATAAATCACCTAAAATTAAGAGAATGTCATTAATAAAATGTACAAAAGTCATTACAATTATATCCACCATTGAACCCAAATTCATTCATTGTTAGGTGGGATATACGCTTTCATATGTGACACAGACTATATTTTAAAGCTTAATTTCAGCTGTTTTCCATGAGAAATTGTGCATGTGTGAGTGTAAGGTGAAGTAATTTTCAAAAATCCATAACAGGGGCACTTTAAATATCAAAGTAAGCACTACAGATCCTGAGTGTTACTTACAAATATATTGTAAAATGTGTGCTGTAACTGATAACACTGTTTATTAATCAGTGGGAACATTTCCTCACCGTGGCATCCCTACTGGCGATACTACATGCTAAAACATATAGAATGGCCCATCTACACCAACTCACTAACAAAGTACTATTAGAAGTAAAAAAAGAAACTCAAACTCAAGAGGTTTAAAATCAGCCTGATGAATCATTTACTGAATGAACTCGAAACTAACTGAATCCAATTGGCCTAACCAATGTAACAATATGACAAGAAAAGTAAAAATCAAAAGTAAAAGAAAACAAAGTGTGTTTTCCCCCTCATATTTCACAATAAAAAATGTTTTTGGTGAATCTCAAGATTGATTCTACTTCTCTAGGTGGTTTCTAGAATGAAAATAATTGAGAAACAATTCTCTAAAAACAGTCAAAGTCAGGATTCTGAACACTTCAGAAAGATTGTGAGTTTCCTTTAAGCCAATCATAAATTGTCTATACTACAAATATAATTATAAAAAAGGGATCATAATGGCCAAAGGGAAGCTGGCCAAAAGACAGAACAACCAGTCTCATGCAGAACATTCTAACCTCTGAACTGTGTCTTTACACACTAACTTTTCTCATATCTCACAATATTTGTTTTGTGTTTGTCCTGCAATTATTTTCTCTTCCAAATATTTTGGAGCCACTGCTTCCCTTGACACCTCAGAGAAAATGCTCCTGCAGCATATAGCACAGACCAGTGCTGTCTCCATTCATCTCTATCAACGGTTACAGTGATAATGGACTTGCAGAGAACAAGAGAACAAGCTTCATTCCAAGGGCAGTTATTGGAAATCACTCAAACAGACACGCTAGCAATGTGGGTTTGCATTTTGTATAACCAGGAATTATTAAATTCTTTAACAACAAGGTATCATCAAAATCCCACTCTGTAAAAATGATACAGGCACATTACAGTGATCCACAGACACATGAAAACTACAGGCTCCTCATGAATGGAGAATCAGAGCAGTTTAGGATATGATCACTGGCACTAAACTTGGTACATTAGAGACAGACACTTTACAATCTGCAAAAGTTATTTCCCTTTCAAATACTGCTATGTCTAGCAGTAGAATAAAAGACGACGCTTCAGCAGTCTTTTAAATGACCCACAGACGAGGCAAAGTGGAGGCAAAAATGTATTATGAACCTTGACAACAATCCAGTAGGCCTAATGGAGCATACACTGCTTTCCAACAACAAATATATTCTCTGCTAAGTATATTTCTACTTGCCTAGCAATGTTTAGAGAGGGAAAAAAAAAAAAAAAAAAAAAAAGGGGGACAGGAAAAAAAAAAAAAAAAAACATTTTTAATATCAGTAAACTATATTGTTGTACCATGTTTCATTATTAATGTTAGGTCAGAAGAGTAACACACACTGACTCCCAGATCAAGAAAAAAATATGTTACTGTCACTTTTAG
>NW_015629528.1:44664-50906 GCF_001515625.1 Sinocyclocheilus rhinocerous
GGAGGACAGGTAAAAAAAAAAAAAAAAATTAAAAAAATCTTATTCACTCAGACACAATGCCAACATTTAACTTTGTAACGTCATTCATCTTGCGAATTGTTTGAGGTTCAGCACCACATAAGGATAGGCTGATTCACCGGTTTAACACTTGGAAGGTGGTGACACACCAAAGCTGCACTCTCTTCCACTCGCACCCACGCGCACACACACGTTTACTTAGCTATCTAAATGGGGATATTCAATAGACATCTTTTGTTTTTATATAGTCTACAGCTAATAATAAATACCCACACTTTTTCCCTAGCAAAACTTTCTCCATTTTTACATTTAAATTCATTTTTAATACTAGTTTTACAAATTAGGATGTCCCCAAAATGAGGTTTTGTCTGATTCAGTTCATTTAAGGCAGTTGCAATCCAGACGAGAATGGCAGCAGCATCAATGACAACTCACAGGTATCACACACGGGACGCGTCACGTTTAGTTCACGACAGCAGTCCAAAACCATTAATCTAATCACCAAACAGGCAAAAGTTCAAAAGTATAGCGTCGATGGGTTTGAAGTTTGTGTTTGTGAAAAAATTGATTTAATGATTTCACTAATGTGATTTAATGGAAAACTAAATGAGTGGTGCTCTGTGGCTCGGCAAGATTTTGAACGGCCTCCTGAGCTGTAGCCGGATGCCGTGGACAGACACTGAGTGGTGCACACTCATAGAAAACAATGTGTTTGAATTTTAAAGATGTGGCAAGATGTTGCGCTGCAATTCTCAGCCGGTGTGCGACCCCATTTACAAATGTAATTGTAATGAGGATTCAGTGACGTTGGGATCCATGTGCAGCTTTATAACGATCAGACAGGCAAAGTTCAATCAACAGTGAGCTTGAGCATGTAATGCAACAGACAACAAAACCACAGCAGGCACTTATAATAAACAGAACGATATCGTCCATTGGTGTGAACACTAACATAGTTATCACTCTTTTATGTAAACGGGTAAGAGATGTAAGTTGTAGAATTGCTAATTCTGTAGAATTTATATCTCTCTTTGCTGTAAATCAAAGACTACAGTAAAACAACTGTCAGCAGCATGATTTTGGAAAGAATAAGATCACAAGGGCTATGGCAATATTGTACCATAAAACTTTTTTGAAACTAAATAAATCACCTAAAATTAAGAGAATGTCATTAATAAAATGTACAAAAGTCATTACAATTATATCCACCATTGAACCCAAATTCATTCATTGTTAGGTGGGATATACGCTTTCATATGTGACACAGACTATATTTTAAAGCTTAATTTCAGCTGTTTTCCATGAGAAATTGTGCATGTGTGAGTGTAAGGTGAAGTACTATTATGCCCAAATTACAAACAACGGAAGCGAGATAACTGCTCGTACAGGAGGACACCTGCTGCTCTGCTTCCCAGAATCCTCAGTACTGGATTACTTCTGTAGTTCTTCTACATATACATCAGTAATCCTGTTTCTGCTCCAACACACACACACACACACCACATGAGCGGGCTCATATACAGCTAAACTGGAAAACATGCATTCAGGAATACATAATCCTGTTTGATTTCTATAAATATCTGTTTTTAACTTGGAGCAGTAGACACAAAATGCAGCCAACATTACAATTTAACTAACAATTTAGATTTGTTAGCACATATAAATGTATATATGTGTGCTGGATTGCTCAAAGCAGTCCTATAGAAAATCATCCACCACCTTCCACGGCACGTGGAAAAATACAGCAGAACATGAGATAATATCACCAGCCACAGGAAAACTGCAGCAAACACAATGTTGCTCCACTGGCATCCTATATTTCATCTCCCAGGGTGGAAACAGTCACAGAAGTAGTAAAAAATGTGGAAAAAGTGAGAAAAAGAATACAACACCCTGGAGCCAGTCAGGAAAAACACCAATAACTAACATCACAAGTTGAATAATGAAAACTGCATCATTTCATTGGCTGTTTTTTATTTCACAAGGAGGATGTTCTTTGGACCCATCTATCGCACTCCTGTCTGTGTTTGAGCACTCTAGTGTGCACTTTTATAAAGAGCTTGAGTTTATCCAGACAGAGTGAGAGGCTGTCAGTATAGCCATAGCCAAAGGATGCACTCTGGAGCGTGACAGGCTGACTAGGTGCTCTGAATTGTTGACAAGGAAAACATTGTTTGCTTCCGGTATTGGACAGCATCAAATAAATGGAGGTATTTTGCGGCAGAGTAGCATTTCGAGGCTTTTTTTTTTTTTACAAAAGGAGAGATAAGCTGAAATTCATTTTTGTGGTAATCAATATTGTGACAAATGCTGTTGACTGATCTTAATATGCATTGAACCCAGAATATTAATTTAATCTGCTTGGATTATTGTACTTCTATAGTTTATTTAAATCAGCACTGATTCAGTGAGTTTTTAAATATTTATTATCTAACAGAGTATAATGTCAAGAATGTAAAGGTCTAATTGCAGAAAAAAGCAGAAACGAAATGCAACAAAATGAAGTGTTTGTGATCTTGAACACTACCAAATCCAACACACTTCCTTTAATGCAAGTTGATATTCTGCCATCTAGTGGCACAAGCATTATTTGTTGTTTAAAATGCCTCCAAGAATCCCCCTTATTCATAAATAAATAAATATCACTGGAGGAGGTCTGGCTTTGAATGCATTGATTTTTAATCCAATTAAATCCTTTAAAACCAAATGTATCCCTCAGTATAAAAAAAACCCTAACCTCCATCATGAGAGGACAGTGAGAAAAAGTGTTGCTCCCTTTGAATGCTGGAGAGTAAATAATGAACATTTGGGTACCAAACTTAACTCCCACTCCATCCACAGATTTCCCATCACGAGAGAGAGAACCACTCTTGAACCAGCGAGGCACTCTTCTGACCCTCTTCTCTCAGTTTCCCCTTACACACACCCCAGGGGGTGGAGCCTCTTTCCCTATACACTGAACATCCAATAACAGTTCCAAACGCAAAAGGGAATAAAGTGCAACATTAACATTAAACACATTGTTTTCCACAACACAACAACATTCTGAACACGTTACAATACCATTCTTAACTCAGTGTAATTTCAGTGTTTTATGGACGGCTGTGGGCTAGATAGAGTCCCAAATCACTCTGCTGGTCTGGAGCAGAGAAATGTTAATTCCAAACCTAATGCATGGTGGCACTCTCTCCTCTCCATTGAGGTGTGATTTACCCCATGTGAAAGCATCTTGACAGCCCCCTCCATCATCACACCTCTGTGACCAAATCTATAGGATGCTCAAATCTCCTGGTCCCCGGCTCATTCATTCTTTCAGGTGAATCTGAAGACTGTATCACTCAGTCCTCTTGAGAATTACAGCCCTGAGAAGCAGAGGCAGTAAAGCCCACTGGGACGTGTGTGCGTATAGAATACGGGCTCTTGGGTTGTTAGATGCTGGTGTTCATTAATTAGCATGGACTTCAAACATGTGAAATAGCACCTAAGGCTGCTTTTAATTTAGATGAGATCTGCTGCGCAAACACATCCAGGGCAAGTGGCACGTAGTTATTGCAGCTACACTGAAATATTTAATCTTTTAGCAGACGTTTTATCCACATCAACTTGAAACAAAGCAGAGAGCATGAAAATGCAGCGAAAGAGAGCAAACTAAAGCCAAAAAGTGTGTGGATGCTACTCATAGATATTAAAGTTCATTTGAGAATCTATCAATATGTCTTTTTAAGCCATTAGATCAATGCAATTCAGTACTGAAGTGCTCCAGATTGCATGAAATCCATTGATTCATGCTTGCCGCTATAGAAATGCTTGGTAAAATACTGCAAGGAGTGCACAGACTTAAGTATCTGAAAGTTTGCCAATTCAAATTGCCATTTGAAAACTTATTTTGAAACCTTTGGGAGTTTTAGCTGTGGAGGGGGTAGAGCTGTTGATTTCTTTTCAACACTGTGCATTTTTCATTTTAATTTAGTTTTAATTGCATCAATGAGCACAGAGCTGAAAATTACAAGTGGCATGCAGCTGCTGGTATGGCCAGGGGGCAGCGTTTTTTGTTGTTGTTGTTTGTTTTTTTACTAGTGTCTGCGTACTTGCTGGAGTGTAACAGAGGACTGAGGCCGCACACGGTAATGGATTCCCAGCTCGTCCTGTGCCATGCAGCCAAGTGTGATTTGTCAGGTTATCGCAGGGGGCAAGAGTCTTTCTGTTCATTTAATCAGATTCTTCTTGTTTGATTTAGTAGCTGAAAAAATTTTTGTTTCAGCTAACAAAAATGTGTGACTAAAAGTTGACCCCATTATTCATAATCCATTAGACTTTAAACTACTAAAACTACACCTAATCTTTGAAAAACAAAATATCTAAAAACCATTACCGCTATTTACTCATTATAAAATCATTACTGCTAACATCAACTATAATATAACAAAGTTTTGTTTATATGTTTCTTTAAAACTTTTTTGTCAAAAATACAGATGTTTTGAATGGCTGTCAATAGACAAATTTTGAAAGACAATCAATTGTTGGAGTCCGTGTTATAACGTAGTTACTAGCCGAACTCTAGTGTTGTGTAGCCAGATCTTTAAATATACTGTGTTATCTGAGATATATTATACAATGCCAGAATATACATAAGCAGACATAACTCAAAAAACAATGAATCAGACAGTTTTGCTTGTGGATATTTACTTTTCCTATTACTATGTGGCTCAAACAAGATTTGATGTCACTATCCTGACATATTTGACAAATCCAGAAATTATTTCATCCTCAAAAACTGTATCAACCTGCCACAGTTCCTGGTAAACTAATAAATAATAAAACTTGCATCAAAGTCAGTCTATGTCAGTGGTCACCAACCTTTTTAGGCCCAAGATCCCTGACCTCGGCCTTTATGAAAGACAAGATCTACCTATTGAAGAATTGATAGAAAAAGACATCCCAGATTGTACTTCAAATTTGAGGCCTTTTACTTAGTATTTTAATTAGTGATGCACCGGTCATAGCTGATTCAGAATTCAGATTTTCTTTTCTTTCTTTCTTTTTAACTAGCAAATTGGATTCTTATATTGATACTGATTTTTAAGCAAATGTATGTATTGGCTATTTGCTTTATAACAAAAAATTCATTTTTGTGAAGTGCTCCTTTTCAAGACCGAAACGGCAGAATAAATCACAACGTTTTGTTGATATTGTGAGTGCACACAAAAAAAGTAGACACATTGCGGTTCCGAATCATGTATTACTCTTTATGAGTAAAAATGATGCATAGGCTATTTAAAGTTGTTTCCACTGAAAAAAATGCAATTGTGATCTGGTTGGTGACTTCATGTCCTTCAAAGCGCGCTTTAGCTTCCACTCTCCGCACAAACTATTGGATATGCGTCTAACAGCGCACATTTATCTAGGTTTAACGTTTAAGCATTGTTATTTGAACTGTTTTATATCTATAGATTTTATTTTAGGCAAGTCGTGATGATTTGAGAAGGCTAAACTGATCAAACATGATATTGTGAGTGCACACAAAAAAAGTAGACACATTGCGGTTCCGAATCATGTATTACTCTTTATGAGTAAAAATGATGCATAGGCTATTTAAAGTTGTTTCCACTGAAAAAAATGCAATTGTGATCTGGTTGGTGACTTCATGTCCTTCAAAGCGCGCTTTAGCTTCCACTCTCCGCACAAACTATTGGATATGCGTCTAACAGCGCACATTTATCTAGGTTTAACGTTTAAGCATTGTTATTTGAACTGTTTTATATCTATAGATTTTATTTTAGGCAAGTCGTGATGATTTGAAAAGGCTAAACTGATCAAACATGCTGGTATATGACCTATAACAGGCTATGATCAGCTCACTGTCTGCCGCTCGCCGCATGGTCGTTACTTTAAAAAACAAAAACTTATTTAACGAACAAAAAATGCTCCAAACGTTTTCCTTAATTAACTTAATAAAAAACTAAACGAAATATATAGCCTAATCACTTTGCCCTTGGGCTCATTGGCTGCAGCTGCCCAATGCACAGCTCTATTTTGACGTCGGCTGGTCAGATGATTCAATCCGTTGCCACTGTCATGACTCGTGGCATGATTTAACGGATTCACTCGCGTAAATTTAACATTCGTGTTTGTCATTCCTGAAATGGTATATGTGGACATTTGGTTCTCTTAGACCAGGGGTAGGCAAGTTCAGTCCTAGAGAACCGCAGTCCTGCCGCGGTCCG
>NW_015629528.1:50927-59783 GCF_001515625.1 Sinocyclocheilus rhinocerous
TAAATTCCGCGGGAAAACCGCGGACTTGGCAACACTGCTTATGAACTGACCACAATATAGTGTCTCCTTGGTTACCGCTGTAAACAAAGCAGAGCTGCGCTTTATACGGAGAAGAAAATGCCATTGCCATCGAAACTTTTCTCAAGACAGTTCCCTTCAGTGATACATATATAACCCCAGAAATGTAATGCATTTTTTTACTTATTTTACTGTTATTTTTGGGATCTACTGGGACAGTGATAAAGATCGCGATCGACGGGTTGGCGACCACTGGTCTATGTGATTAAAACTTATCATCTGTTTGTCCAGCCAATGGAAAACAGGAGACATTTCAAGAAGCCCATTTGGAAACAGCCTTTTTGGAGAAAACTAATAACTATGAGCAAAACAACTGTCACAATTCACTCGGGGAGCAAGGAACGAGGAAACGAGGAGTTCTTGAATAACACAGTCGTTAATAATCCACAGGAAAACCGAGAACAAGGAGGACATTCAACAAGTAGACCCGACAAACAAGAACTGAAAGGACTAGGGCTTTTAAAGGCAGGATAAATGGGGAGGAACGAGACACACCTGGAATCAAATTAGCACAATTAACAGCACTTTTGCCCCACCATACTCAGCTCACCCTCAGCCGTGGTGCAGGGGGCAGAGCTCCTCTCCACACTCACGCCGTCCGTGGCTTTCTCCCTCGTGGCAGGCGTTGTTGCCGGCTCACTGATTAATTCCTGGGAACCTGCGGGGAACGGAGATCAATTTCTCGCCATTGTCCACTCCACAAAAGCGGCGAATTCAGCTCGAGGGCCATCTTCGGACGACGGCGCTCTGCACGCGGTGTTGAGGCTGGAGTCATAGAACGCGCAGAGCGCGTCGTCCAGATAGGTGGTGAGATGGGCCACAGCCAGAAACAGTCTGGTATGACCCTCGAGCGAATTTTCCCCCTCCTCCAGCTGAAGGAAGATGAATTCGGGGCGAAGGAGGGGATCCATAGGGTACACAACGGAAACAAAAAACTGAGTAAAAAAAGAAACAAAACGGAGGTAACTGTATCGGTCGAGTCTTCTGTCACAATCCACTCGGGGAGCAAGGAACGAGGAAACGAGGAGTTCTTGAATAACACAGTCTTTAATAATCCACAGCAAAACCGAGAACAAGGAGGACATTCAACAAGTAGACCCGACCAACAGTGCAAGAATCCCACCAGGGTAAAACTTCCACAACTTATACTGCCTTCATTAAAAGATTTTTGCCAAATTAATACTCAAATTAAGATTACCGTGGCTCTGCTGAGGGGCTTAGATAACTTTATTAACAAAAGTAGAACATCTGATCAAGGTAATTACGCAATGTTAATTATGGTTCCTAATCACACCGCTAATTATGAACACCCTTGCTGGTTCAATCTTAAAATCAAATTGTGCTGCCTTGAAGGTGTGGCAATTTGTTTGGCGAATCCCCATCTAAAGCTGTTTTCCAGTACACTCAGCAGTTCACCTATACTGAGGAAGTGAAGGGTGAGGGGAAATCAAGTACAGAAGGCCTATTTTCATTATCTTGCTACTGTTGGTTCTGCATGTCTAACGTGCATCATTTTACCTTTTGAGGAATCCTGGAGTGTGTTGCCAGGCAACATGCACATGGTATGGGGCGCATGTGGAGGTTCACTAGTTTGCCGTATATAATAATCCAAACAAGCTGAGCAGTCAACAGTGTGACACTTTCAGTAAATGAAAAAATCTGGAGCAAAACCTCCTTTGGTACTTTTAAACCGCTTCACTGCTAAACATGGATGTGGCTGCTAGAAGGTATTTCGGGGGGTGCATCACATTACTTAATAGTTCAGCCCCCCAAAAAACCCTGTCATCATTTATTCCTCTTCGTGTTGTTCCAAACCCAGATTTTTCTTCTGCTGAACACAAAAGGACAAATTTTGAAATATTGTACTGGTTGCTCTTTTTCCCCATGCAATTATTCCGCATTAGGAATGAGGGCTTTACAGGATTTAAAAGCACCATAAAAATGGGCCATATGACGTGTTTGCTACTTTTGAAGCCAAACAACAGGCTTGTGTGAAGAACAGACCCAAACTCAAGTCATTATTTACTGATAATCTTCCCATGCTACAACCGGATCATTGAGTGAGGGAGCTGAACTTGAGAACAGGTCAGTCAGATTTGAAATTGAATCATATGTAATGTAATGTGAACTGAATCAATCAAATCACTGAAAGGATCCCATTCAAATAATGATACATTCACAATATGACTATTGTTTCAGGAACTTGTTTCTAGTGCATGCATTAAGGAGGTGGATGGGCGGATGTCATTACTTGTAGCGTATGCATCCTTTTTGAAGCTTGAAATAAATTCCCATTCACAGTAACTGCATGAAAAAAAAAATGTTTTTCATAATTTATCAAAAATATACACTACTGTTTAATAGACACACAACCGCTTTTTGAAAAAGAAATCAGTACTTTTATTCAACAAGGACACATTGAATTGATCAAAAGTGACAGCAAGACATTCTTATTGTTACAAAAGATTATGCTGAAAATGCTGTTGCTTTAAACTTTTTATTCATCAAAACATCATGAAAAATTCAATTTTAAATTGAAATAACATTTCATAATATTAATATTTTACTGAATTTTTATAATTTTAAATAAGTGCAGCCTTGGTGAACATAAGATATGTCTTTCAAGAACATTAAAAAATCTTACCGATCCCCAACTTTTGAACAGAATCAAATAAACTTCTGACTCAGTCGTTCTATGAAATTAAACCAAAATGATCAAAGATCATGATCAATCCACATGCTGCAAATTTGATAAATGTTGTGTGAAAGCAAAAGGACAAAATACAATTTCATGCACAAGACACCCACAGTCTTGAATTATGAATCATATTTGAATTGTGCAATAATCACAATAGGTTACAAACTAGAGAGCACATATGTTTCACTGCTTCCTCGCAAAAATCCAGTAAGAAATTTAACTCAACCCTAAAGCATCACACTCAGTTAAACAGTTGAAGCAGCAAAGAGACTGAGAGGCTGGAGGATGAACATAATTTTCAGCTTTTAAACACGTTCCACAAGGACTAACTCAAGGAGAGCTCCATCACCTGCCATTTGCATACATTTCCAAATGAACAGAGTTTTGTAAAAATTTGGCAGAGAGTCAAAGCGATGTACGGGGGTTAACGAATGCTCGTCTCTGAGAGCTCGCGGTTCATGCTGAGTGGTGACAATCTGGCCACGTCTCATCCGTCACTCTCCCGGGTACGAAATGAACCAGCCTGGGACACTAGCAGATTGCTGGAAGCTGTCCAAATTAATTATAAGGCCTCTCAGAATACAGAGAGCTGACTAGCCTGTGTGCGTCTCTCCCTGTGGCAGGGACAATCGCTCTCAAAGTTGGCAGACACATTTATCGAATGATCTCAAGTTACAGAAGTGCTGCACTGCATGATTTAGAGAAGATAATTTCAGACCTTACCTGCTGAATTTGTAAACATCATCAGACAGTCCTTTCCAGGCTAACAAATAGCTGCCATTTAAAAATATGACAGACTATTAGCATAGAGGCATGGGCTAATACTGTGGATCATAGCCTGGAGATAAGTGAGTGGAATCTGACTGTAATTGATGAAGTGAACTTGTCGAGGGGGTTTAAGTCTGTAACTGACAATGGATCTGCGGACACGTCCCTTAGTCAGGGTAGACAGCGTATTTAATTTGATGCAAATTACAATGAGGCCGTGAGGGATAGAGGTTCAGTCTGTTCAATGAGCTGGACTGTTATGTACCTTGGTGTAAGCAACCAAACATAAAACATAACAAATTTTTCAGTTGGTAAAAACTGTTTGCAGGGGAATCCCAATAAATTCAGAGCAGGGGAAAAAACTTATTTCGACTCGTCAAGACAATTAATGTTAAATAAAAGCCTGGACTGATGCATGCCAGTCTTTGCATATGCTGCTCTGAATGTTGTGTTTCTCTGCAAAGCGACACAAAACACGTGAGCTGCGAGGAACTGCAGCTGAACATTGCTTCAGCAATTCAGGGCAGACAAATGAAAAGTAATTGACTCAGGAGCTGGAAATCAGACCCAGTGGAGAAGGAGTTATCATTCTGAATACTGATCAGCTTATGTGATTGACATCTAACAACAAAGAAAACAAAGCCCAGAGGGTTTCATCAGCAAGTGTGGAAACATTCAAATTGTTACAGACAGCTAGGATGTCTGCAGGTGAAAATGAGTTGGACGTTGTGGTCCTCTCTTGGGATGTAACCCCAAAAATGAGAACGAGCTAGAATTCAGAGATAAATTCATATCTGTGTATTCGTTTTCTCTAGAGTCATCAAGAACATAGAAAATAAAAGACAAGGGGAGATGGTGGGCTGGGCTCTGGGTCGGGAGTGGCACTGGTGATTAATTCCTGGGAACCTGCGGGGAACGGAGATCAATTTCTCGCCATTGTCCACTCCACAAAAGCGGCGAATTCAGCTCGAGGGCCATCTTCGGACGACGGCGCTCTGCACGCGGTGTTGAGGCTGGAGTCATAGAACGCGCAGAGCGCGTCGTCCGGATAGGTGGTGAGATGGGCCACAGCCAGAAACAGTCTGGTATGACCCTCGAGCGAATTTTCCCCCTCCTCCAGCTGAAGGAAGATGAATTCGGGGCGAAGGAGGGGATCCATAGGGTACACAACGGAAACAAAAAACTGAGTAAAAAAAGAAACAAAACGGAGGTAACTGTATCGGTCGAGTCTTCTGTCACAATCCACTCGGGGAGCAAGGAACGAGGAAACGAGGAGTTCTTGAATAACACAGTCTTTAATAATCCACAGCAAAACCGAGAACAAGGAGGACATTCAACAAGTAGACCCGACCAACAGTGCAAGAATCCCACCAGGGTAAAACTTCCACAACTTATACTGCCTTCATTAAAAGATTTTTGCCAAATTAATACTCAAATTAAGATTACCGTGGCTCTGCTGAGGGGCTTAGATAACTTTATTAACAAAAGTAGAACATCTGATCAAGGTAATTACGCAATGTTAATTATGGTTCCTAATCACACCGCTAATTATGAACACCCTTGCTGGTTCAATCTTAAAATCAAATTGTGCTGCCTTGAAGGTGTGGCAATTTGTTTGGCGAATCCCCATCTAAAGCTGTTTTCCAGTACACTCAGCAGTTCACCTATACTGAGGAAGTGAAGGGTGAGGGGAAATCAAGTACAGAAGGCCTATTTTCATTATCTTGCTACTGTTGGTTCTGCATGTCTAACGTGCATCATTTTACCTTTTGAGGAATCCTGGAGTGTGTTGCCAGGCAACATGCACATGGTATGGGGCGCATGTGGAGGTTCACTAGTTTGCCGTATATAATAATCCAAACAAGCTGAGCAGTCAACAGTGTGACACTTTCAGTAAATGAAAAAATCTGGAGCAAAACCTCCTTTGGTACTTTTAAACCGCTTCACTGCTAAACATGGATGTGGCTGCTAGAAGGTATTTCGGGGGGTGCATCACATTACTTAATAGTTCAGCCCCCCAAAAAACCCTGTCATCATTTATTCCTCTTCGTGTTGTTCCAAACCCAGATTTTTCTTCTGCTGAACACAAAAGGACAAATTTTGAAATATTGTACTGGTTGCTCTTTTTCCCCATGCAATTATTCCGCATTAGGAATGAGGGCTTTACAGGATTTAAAAGCACCATAAAAATGGGCCATATGACGTGTTTGCTACTTTTGAAGCCAAACAACAGGCTTGTGTGAAGAACAGACCCAAACTCAAGTCATTATTTACTGATAATCTTCCCATGCTACAACCGGATCATTGAGTGAGGGAGCTGAACTTGAGAACAGGTCAGTCAGATTTGAAATTGAATCATATGTAATGTAATGTGAACTGAATCAATCAAATCACTGAAAGGATCCCATTCAAATAATGATACATTCACAATATGACTATTGTTTCAGGAACTTGTTTCTAGTGCATGCATTAAGGAGGTGGATGGGCGGATGTCATTACTTGTAGCGTATGCATCCTTTTTGAAGCTTGAAATAAATTCCCATTCACAGTAACTGCATGAAAAAAAAAATGTTTTTCATAATTTATCAAAAATATACACTACTGTTTAATAGACACACAACCGCTTTTTGAAAAAGAAATCAGTACTTTTATTCAACAAGGACACATTGAATTGATCAAAAGTGACAGCAAGACATTCTTATTGTTACAAAAGATTATGCTGAAAATGCTGTTGCTTTAAACTTTTTATTCATCAAAACATCATGAAAAATTCAATTTTAAATTGAAATAACATTTCATAATATTAATATTTTACTGAATTTTTATAATTTTAAATAAGTGCAGCCTTGGTGAACATAAGATATGTCTTTCAAGAACATTAAAAAATCTTACCGATCCCCAACTTTTGAACAGAATCAAATAAACTTCTGACTCAGTCGTTCTATGAAATTAAACCAAAATGATCAAAGATCATGATCAATCCACATGCTGCAAATTTGATAAATGTTGTGTGAAAGCAAAAGGACAAAATACAATTTCATGCACAAGACACCCACAGTCTTGAATTATGAATCATATTTGAATTGTGCAATAATCACAATAGGTTACAAACTAGAGAGCACATATGTTTCACTGCTTCCTCGCAAAAATCCAGTAAGAAATTTAACTCAACCCTAAAGCATCACACTCAGTTAAACAGTTGAAGCAGCAAAGAGACTGAGAGGCTGGAGGATGAACATAATTTTCAGCTTTTAAACACGTTCCACAAGGACTAACTCAAGGAGAGCTCCATCACCTGCCATTTGCATACATTTCCAAATGAACAGAGTTTTGTAAAAATTTGGCAGAGAGTCAAAGCGATGTACGGGGGTTAACGAATGCTCGTCTCTGAGAGCTCGCGGTTCATGCTGAGTGGTGACAATCTGGCCACGTCTCATCCGTCACTCTCCCGGGTACGAAATGAACCAGCCTGGGACACTAGCAGATTGCTGGAAGCTGTCCAAATTAATTATAAGGCCTCTCAGAATACAGAGAGCTGACTAGCCTGTGTGCGTCTCTCCCTGTGGCAGGGACAATCGCTCTCAAAGTTGGCAGACACATTTATCGAATGATCTCAAGTTACAGAAGTGCTGCACTGCATGATTTAGAGAAGATAATTTCAGACCTTACCTGCTGAATTTGTAAACATCATCAGACAGTCCTTTCCAGGCTAACAAATAGCTGCCATTTAAAAATATGACAGACTATTAGCATAGAGGCATGGGCTAATACTGTGGATCATAGCCTGGAGATAAGTGAGTGGAATCTGACTGTAATTGATGAAGTGAACTTGTCGAGGGGGTTTAAGTCTGTAACTGACAATGGATCTGCGGACACGTCCCTTAGTCAGGGTAGACAGCGTATTTAATTTGATGCAAATTACAATGAGGCCGTGAGGGATAGAGGTTCAGTCTGTTCAATGAGCTGGACTGTTATGTACCTTGGTGTAAGCAACCAAACATAAAACATAACAAATTTTTCAGTTGGTAAAAACTGTTTGCAGGGGAATCCCAATAAATTCAGAGCAGGGGAAAAAACTTATTTCGACTCGTCAAGACAATTAATGTTAAATAAAAGCCTGGACTGATGCATGCCAGTCTTTGCATATGCTGCTCTGAATGTTGTGTTTCTCTGCAAAGCGACACAAAACACGTGAGCTGCGAGGAACTGCAGCTGAACATTGCTTCAGCAATTCAGGGCAGACAAATGAAAAGTAATTGACTCAGGAGCTGGAAATCAGACCCAGTGGAGAAGGAGTTATCATTCTGAATACTGATCAGCTTATGTGATTGACATCTAACAACAAAGAAAACAAAGCCCAGAGGGTTTCATCAGCAAGTGTGGAAACATTCAAATTGTTACAGACAGCTAGGATGTCTGCAGGTGAAAATGAGTTGGACGTTGTGGTCCTCTCTTGGGACGTAACCCCAAAAATGAGAACTCTAGTCCGAAGATAAATTCATATCTGTGTGCATTTGATTTATCTAGAGTCATCAAAAACATACAGAATAAAACAACAAAAACAGCGAAAGCAAAACAAACAAACAAAAGTGCCTGATTCTGGAGGTTTTCTCTTCATAAGGGTTTCAAAAAGTTGGGCCTACAAACTATAGAGTTCTGAGACATGAACCAACCAGCAACATTCATTTAAAGCTAAAGAGGATAGAAAAGAAACAAAAAAAGACAATCCTTTGTCACAATCTTTTATACTCTAAACTATACCAGGATGCTCTCACATTAACCAATCGTAATGCATATCTCTCATACATTCCCTTTTATGGGACCCCTGGCTAACAGAAATAACAATTTCTTGTCTCGCACCTTTTGACACGTGGTATAACATGAGCATGCATAAAGACACAGAAGAAGCTTCTAGAACAGAATAAACAGATGATGAAATAATTTTTCATCAGAGTGACTAGTCATTTCGGTAGCACTTTAGTTTAGAGGGCAATTCTCGCTATTAACTAGTTGCTTATTAGCATGGATATTACTAGCATACTGGCTGTTGACTAGTACTTATAAAGCACATATTAATAGCCAGTGTTGGGGAGTAACTAGTTACGTAATAGTAACGGAATTACGTAATTTAATTACAAAATAAAAGTAATTGTAATATCAAAGTAAGTCTGATTTTGTGGTGGCTGTGCTTCGAAGGGGACATTGATCTTCCACAAGTTGGTATGATTCTTTAGGGTCTTCATCAACGGTGTGCAACAAACGTTGGTTAAAATTCCTCAGTGGTCGTGTAAAACAACACCGTTTTTACCTTG
>NW_015629528.1:61740-70110 GCF_001515625.1 Sinocyclocheilus rhinocerous
TCCTGAACACTAATAGTTTCTATTACTTTCATTCTTTCCCATTCACTTTGAATGGCTGGAAATTCTTGACCGGGAACACCTCAAGTGTGACTTAGTGCCAATTTTGTACAAAATAAAAGCCTTTCAAAACAAACTCCCTGATTAAACATTGAAGTACACTAGTGTGATAAACAGTGCAAATTTTCTTCAGTTTTGTAACCTATTACATTTCCAAAGTAACCTTCCCAACACTGTTAATAGCTTATTCTGCATGACAATATTTTAGATCCATTACATAAACTTAACAAATACCTTACTAACTATTAATAAGCAGCTAATTAGGAGTTAATTGGGGCAAAATTCGTAGTTAATAGTTATTTAATAAAAGTAAGAATTGTCCCCTAAACTAAAGTGTGACTGTTATTTCTGCTTTTTATTCACAGTCTACTATCTGCAATATACAATATCAGCTCACCACACAAATACAGCACAGCACAAGCATTTAATTTTGTTTTTATCATATAAAGAATAGCAACAGGACAAATGATATAACATTGGTTTACTTCGATTGCATTGATCAGCATGCAACAGATGCCAGATCTTTTAATCGTGGTAACTCATATCTGGCTAATTTGGTTCTTCAAACAAGTTAGTGGATTTGATTCAAATATCTGGATTGTCACGGTTTCTGTTAGTTTGGACTTTGTTTGCCTGTCTAGTTTGGTTCTTTGACCTAGTTTCTGTCTCCCCTTTGATTACGTTAGTTAGTTCACCTGTGTCTTGTTAATTATCCTTGTTTAGTCTGTGTATTTAAGTTCCTGTCCTTTCAGTTTGAATTGTCGGTTATTATTGTCTGTACCTCACGTTCTGCTGTTTGTGGATCACCTGTTCTTTATTGTTTGTGGAATAAATACCCAATTTGGATTTGCTGCCTTCGTGCCCCTTTACTACTATCTCGCAGCACCGTGACATGGACTAAGTTGTCTGAGATTACTCAGTGTTGACATGTTCATTGGAAAGGGCAGTTTTATATCGATACTCGAAACCATGATCAGCAATGATCAGCGGCAAGACGGCAACAGTGATGACATATAATTAAGATCAAGAAAACAGCCACATAAATAAAATGTGTAACTGTTTTTAAATGATTCACAATTATTTTTCACCAATTCTGTTTGTACAGGCTCTGCAGTTTTCAATGTCAAGAGTATTGTAATTAGCAATTCATTTAATTTTGAAGCGGATTTGTTATTTGTGACAGCATTAATTGAAGTTTCATAATCCATAAGATCTATTAAGACATAACATTTATTTATTGTGCATCATAAAAGCAATTAGAGATTTTGAGAAATGGTCAGCATCTCTTGCGATGCTTCAAAGCCACCGCATAAAAGCTCACCGTTCAAATTAATGCACGACTCAGAGAAACTGTATGGAATGTGCTGTAGATATCAACATGCAATGATGGCTGCAGTCACAATCTTTTACTGCTAATATATCGCTGGTTTGGGTTAAGACAGGCAAGCATGTTGACGCAAGCACAATGCATGCTTGATCTCTGCTGACGAAGTCTGGAGAAAATTAATGGAATTTTTACTTCCAGAAACCACTCTACTGGAATTGTTATACGGGAAACAATATACTGTTTTTTATGATCATTCATAGTAAATTATGCAGTCTGTATATTAAAATTACAATGTGTCTATGCTTAGTAAGTGTCTTTTCTCACAGACCAGCATCCATATTCTGTCAGGAACTAGCCATGTACCAAAAACAGACTGTTTTGCTCAGTAGGCTGCCAACACAACCACAAAGAGACTTTGCATAGGGAGCTGCTGAGAGAAAGCACTGATTTCTTGCATGCAATGATAGAATTGGCCAATTTCACCCTCCTGCCCTGGGCAGTGTTTACACCTCTCTTAACTGACAAGGGGAAGAGGCTAATTAAAACTAAGGAAACACTTAAAATAGTTGTTTGTTCTTTTGTGTTTTAACAAAACAGAACTCAATCAATGAATGACATCTCCATGGCAGTGTCTGATTATAACATTTGAACATATACTTTCAAAGATCGGCAGAAAATAAGTGTTGGGTTTTCTACTATTAGCATGTAAATGCAAGTACAAAATTATTCTACACTATTCAGATAAACTGTACTGACCTCTTGGGGTTCAAAGTGGGTCAAGAGGTAATGATCTCGTGGTCATCACTTGATTCTTCCAAATGTTGAAACAGATGACTCAACATTTCCTCAAACAATGAGGTAAATAAGATGTCAGGTCTCAGATCTGCCCAGCACACACCAGAGAGATTGTGGGAAAACACTGCCTCCATATTCCTCTCCACATGCATCTGTCCTAGAGCAAATTGGCTGCCACCAGGTGTTGGCAAGGATCATCCTGCTGTAAATGAAGACTGAGCCAACATAGACAGGCCTGTCAATTTTGGACCCAGCATCTTGGGACCTTCCAGTCCCCAGACCTGCCTGTTCCAATCCTCCCCACTATTAAAAGTATTCACAATTCAACTATGGCCAAGGGAAATATTTAACTGGAGTGCTGTCAAAGCAGAGACTTTTTTATGCTCGTATATAAAAATTAAACCCCCGCTCTTCTAGGGCAAAAGATGAGAAAGTTGAAGCCGTTTACTGAAGTGGAAGTAGCAAGGCGCATTACCTGGGAAACAGAGTGGTTTGTTTATTAGAATAGTAGTGTGGGTCGACATACCTGTCAGTGGATTTTCCATCTCACTCAGATTAATGTTCCTCTTGTGCACCTGCATCTTCATCATTTTATTCTGCATTTAGTGGCTTTATGGCTGTTTGTAAACAGAAGCAAAGAGCTACTTGATTTTCACAGCTGAAGAAATGGTTGTCATCTCAAGCACTGATATAAAGAGTGCTGTAATAATTGAAGTGCTTTGTAGGCTTTGACTAAACAAACCACAAAGAGTACTGGCCGTTGGACACGCTGGCAGCAGGGGAACAATCTTCTATTCCCTTTGATTTGTATAAATCCATTACCTGACAAACCACCTGGTCCAATTGAGATCAATGGTTTAATCCAAATGCTAAGTGTTCCTCGCTGTAAACGCACATGTTAATAATTACGGCGGTGAGGTGTCATTATATTCCTGTAAGGCATCTCAAGGGATCCGACTCCAAATGAGAAAGCTTTGTCTCAATTATGGGCATTTAAACAGGGGGTGTTCAAGATAAGGTGAAATAAAAATTACCCACAAAATATACAGACAAACTGCATAATATCAGGGGTAATGTATCAACAATCCTCTGAAAAGCCTGCCTCCCACAATGTTTAATTTTCATAACTGCGGGTAAAATTGTTTCACAATCTCTGCGGATAATTTCGCATGCTTTTGTTTAAAATCAAATATGGTGGAAAATTACCTCCAGTACATTCATTTTTCCCCAATCCTGTCTGATAAATCGTGCCATTTGAGATGAGAAGAAACAGGTGGGTTTTAAACTGCAGCTTGCCTGAGATGACTAGTGCAAGTCATTTCTATTTTGAGAGGTTTCTTTATTGCTCCCAGTTTTGTTACATCTGTTTTCTGCCATGCTCCTTCGCCTTGCCTGATGTTTCTTTGCAACATCGTCTTGTTCAATTTGTATTCCTAAATTACCGAGCATACCATCACTGGCTTATGACTTTCTGAGGACTGAGACACACCTGCAGCCAAGCACAACATCTCACGCAGAGCAGCTAATCGTTTCATCTGCACTTAGTGGCGTTAAGATGTTACCTTTTTTCATGTTTGTTCACCTCTTTATCACTGAGCTCTAATTGTGCTTCCGAATTAGGAGCACTCGAGAACGTTTAGACAACAGTATAAATTACTCTCTGTAAGCCTTAATGTTTGTTTTTCCTGATTTACGCAAATGAAGCTCATCCTTCACAATTAAACTAACCAACAAAGAGGCAGTACTCACCGACAAGACACTCGGTCTTCCAAATAAAATGGGATTTATGTTCTCCATTAAGTCGATGGAGAATATACGGAGCACCAAAAGTGACACTTGCAGGGGGGGGAGACTTCTCATATATTTCACAACTAGTTGAAGTCGGTGACCGTGTTGACCAAGCTGTTTGATTTGACTTTTGTGTGAGCTGTGCGTCATATCGATACACTATTGACAACAGAGGTACACTTCTTACCCGCGAAATGTCACTAATGTGAATGGCACATGTGACTTTTTTTTCTGTCACTTCAAGGGCTCCGTAAGAATCAAGACTGAAAATCTTTGAACCTTCCTAAACCTTCAGTGCCAACAGAATGTACTGGGGAGTACCTGTCTTAGGTTAGCCGTGTTAATAACTTTATTACATATTTAGCAGACTGACAGTTATTTTCAAAATAGTGTAACGTGAGGAAACAATTCACCTGAATCATATAGTGCTGAAAAGTTTAATTAGTAAGCCGATTTATTTAGACGGTTCAAAAACTAATTCACTGAGTCTCCAGAATATCACCCTCTCCACTAGATGGCACCTACATCAAATGATAACAATGCTTGTCCTTTTGCCCTCATAGGCTTTCACTTTTGTCACAGACCTTAAGATGAGCATAGTATGCTGATATATATTTAATGCAGTTCAGTTTTAATAGCTACATTGTTTTTACACACGTTTTATTATAAATGCATGGTACATGGCTGCTTATTACATGATGCACAACAACTGTGTCTCTGAAATAAATAAATACATAAAAACATCACATAGCAGCAACATTTCTATAAAAAGGCTGGAAGTGTTCTAGATGAACCAAATACTGTTCAAATATCAACTGTTCAAAAGTTATATCATGAAGAATGTGTTAATATGAAAAAAAGGAAACTGAAAAAAGAACAGTGCAAAGTACACATTGTTCTACCTTGCAGCAGGAAGTGGTTTTGATCAACAGACCAAATCACAATTTATCTCAACTCTGTCTGTATGTGAAACTCACTTGTAGTTACTTAAACCCCCTAAAACATCCTAAAAGATCACCATCTCAAAGCTCACTTTTGGTTTTGACATGCCCACTAACAAAGGCATGTTGTTCCATGCACCATACTCCAGAATAATAACAGAAAACAAAAATGTTTTAAAAATTCATTATTTTGTCATTATTTAGAGGCAGCATCAGCATGATTGATTTGCAGGCTTTTGCTGCCTTTTTTTCTGCCTAATTAGCCTTTGGGCACTCGAGCACAATAATACAAGCCATCTTTTGTTTCCTGTGGCAGCCTTTACTCTGGGATCCACATCCATGCACACATGGGAATACTGCACGTCACTAGAGAGCAACTCCCCATCATGGCTGCAGGGCAGGAGTGGAGCCGCGCAGCAGAACCGCCACCATCCCTCTTACTGATTTATGATCTGGAGAGCAACAATAAAACAAGGAGAAGGCCAAATTATTTTTCAGAGGGAAACTGGAGAAAGTGTGTTAGCCTTGACTGGAGGAGAAGTGGGCATGAGAGAGAGAGGGATATGAGGCTGGCCCTACACAGCAGGTTGATTCTCACCCAAAACCCAGCCATCTCTAACTAAAGTCTTGGGGGAACAGATTTAGACCAATCAATATCTGGTTTTAAAACCTGAAAAGTTGCTTTTGATCTGCAATTTCAGTTTTAAGTCAATAGCAAACACTGACAGTTTATCTGCGTATTATCAGTGGGTCTAAAAGTAAAGCTTTACATTGGTACATTCTTGCAGTGCTTGCAGTATAAGAAAGCTGGATATGGAATTGTACACCCCCTGAACATCTGAACACCCAGAGGAGGGAGAATACAACCGCTTAAAGGAAGGAAAAAGAGAGCAGTCTTCACATGAAACACTGATTCATCAAACTTTGATTAAAGCACTGATATATACCATCTCTACACTCTGCACTCAACAGAGTGATCACAGATTAAATGTGAAATCTGAAAGTCGCTTGTCATATGCTTTGATTTAAGTTCAATCAGAAGAATAAAAGAAAGATTGAGGATCTTGAATGAAGGTGTATGGAGTGCCACCTGGTGACTGTTTACTATATTGGTTTATATTGAATATAAATCTTGACAGGGTCACTGTTACTATTTAACCCTTGTTCTCTGTTTTTGGGGTATGTGAGACCCCAAGGTCATTGTAATAACTTAAAAAGCATACTTAACATTTAAATATTCACAACCTTTCATAATAATTTATTTAGAATATTATTTTAGAAATCATTAAAAACAAAATTTTTACAACTTTTTCCACAAAAATGGAACTGTAAAATAATAAATAAATGCAATGAATTTTCATATGCTACTTTTCTCTGTTTGGAGCATTTCTAGGAAATGTACATTTTAAATGATTTAAAATAACTATTATTATAAAACAGCATTGGGGTTTCTGAAACCCTAAATATGGTGTTTATAAAGACAGTCTTAAAAGAACATGAGAGTTATTTATATATGACTTGAAGTAATTATTATGATTTTCATATCTGGAATAAGTTTTGAAAAAAAAAAGGTACTGGTTCAACCAGAACCTAATATGCTTCCAACAATATGAATTTAACCAACGTAATAAGGATGAAATGAACATCATAATCAGCTTTCTTTCGCAGATGGCAGTGCACATGTTGTTTTCTGTCTGTGCGTATGTGTTTGTGTGATGTGTTTATTTTGGGAGAATTCAGTGACCCTCTAAAGAACAAACAAATTTTGTGAAGTGAATCAGAAAAAAAGAGGTGAACCCTGCTCTGTCTTTGTTAGCCAATGAGTTGCATTAATACTGACAGGACTAGGCAGATTGGGAGATTTATGACTAAAGTGCCATGACTTCTGAACCCTGTTCTGCCCTGGAGTGCTGTAATGAACATGTGACCCTGCCCTCGAAACACAGCTATAACAATTAGCATACAAACAGGAGTAAGATGTTACATAATTAACTTCTCAACCATGCCATGCTAAAAACTGTTGACATATGAGAACTTAGATGTGTAAAACTGTGTCGCCTTATCATTCTCCATGATAATGAGTTTGCCAGAACAGCATATGTGACATAATGTTAGTTATTGTATTTGCTGTGCTTGGTGAAGATGATTGATCAGAGAACATGAATGTCATGAAGACATTTTAAACAGGGCAATCTGTTTACCGTACATACATACATCAGATTAAATACACCAGTTTCAGTATTAAAGACTGCAAACATTGAACAAATGTCTGACCTCAAATCTTTCCACCCATAAACACCGGTTTTTTTTTTTATTAGAGTAGATTCTAATAGATTTTAATAGTTGAATATGTACATGGTGTAACTTCGCAATTGTATCCATATCTAACAATTAAAATCATAAAACAAGGTCATAAATTTGACAACCAGTCTTGAATGCATCTGTCAAGCTCAACCATTCAACACAGTTTAACCATTCAAACCAAATTATTGTAAGAAAAAACAAACCCAATAAAAATAAATAAAATAAGAGTATGTAATAAAATAAGAGAAAATAAAAGTTTTGTTTTATTTGTGGAAAATATATATTTATCAATAACTATAAATCAACAATTCGCCCTATAGCTTTAGTTAGCCCCCACAGCTAGAAGGTTAAATTTGCAACCATGTTACCCATTCTTGAGCATTTTTCTTTAACATGAATACCTACACTGTAAAAAAAACAAAAAAAAACAAAACTGTACTTGTAAATAAAACAAGAACTTGTAAATAAAACGTCTCAGGTTACTTATGTAACCATGGTTCCCTGAGTAGGGAACGAGACACTTCGTCCTCTAGGGGTCGCTATGGGGAACGCCTCGTCGTGACCCGTGTCTGAAGCATACATTGAAAAAACACCAACTCGTTGGCCGGCGACAGCCATGACGTCACTACCGGTGCAACTATAGTATAAATAGGCGCCGGGAGCACACATCATTAACTTCTTAGTCTGAAGGTTGCGTCCGCAGCATGGCGAGAAACCTAGAGGACGCAGTGTCTCATTCCCTACTCAGGGAACCATGGTTACATAAGTAACCTGAGACGTTCCCTTTCATGGGAACTTCGAACTGCGTCCTCTAGGGGTCGCTATAGGGAACGGTATACCCACGCGCACATGCTGAGGGGAGTGCATGCCAGAACCATGGCGAGCACTAAGTACCAACTCTACCATATTGCTATGGGAGTTGCCCCTGGGACGTTAGACGGCTGTCAGTGACGTTATTCCCTACGGCCAAAGGCCTAGGCTACATACCCCAAAAAACGCTTACCTTTTGGGGGCATTGCATTGGGAAGTAGATTGATGGCACAGTCCCAAGGACGTTGGGGTGGTAATTGTGTGGCCTTGGATTTACTAAAGACTTCTGCCAGATCGTCATACCAATTGGGAATGTTGACTGTCTTGCTAACTTCTGGGCTTTCTATG
>NW_015629529.1:0-477 GCF_001515625.1 Sinocyclocheilus rhinocerous
CCTTCTGCTTACCAGTTCAGTGGTTTTGCCCACTACACCACAAAAATATATATTATGTAAATGTTTTACAGGTAGTCGTGCTCATGGAGAGCAGGCACACAAATGTTTGGAGCAGACACAGCAGCAGCCAGATTGTCCTGCACATGTTCTCCCATTCTTGTTCCAGGTTGTGTGGTTCAGGTGCGTCATCATGGTCTTCCTCATCCTCTCCATGCACTCAGGCAACGACAGCCTTGATGTCCCTTTCTCATCCATGATCAGATTCCAGTCTGACTGCAGCAGTGGGGGATGTGATGGACAGCAGAAACAGGTGAAGGTGGACATGGTTGTCAGCTGCTTCATCAGAATAAAGCTGCAGAATTGGCACAGCTGTGTTGAGATGGCAGTAGGATGTGGATTCACCACCTGTAAATACATGTTTGTTAGAACAACATGTTTGAATAAAGCTTTGTTTCATGTGTCGATGACTTGTATTTA
>NW_015629530.1:0-736 GCF_001515625.1 Sinocyclocheilus rhinocerous
ACTTGTGGACGCGCGTTCACAACAGTACCATGACGCGAGCGTGTGGCGTAGCTGACCCAGATCTGGCGTAATGACATCGTCACGCCGGATCTGGGTCAGCGCCGGCGCCGCCACACGCTCGCGTCATGGTACTGTCATGAACGCGCATCCACAAGCGTACTTTTCTGGACCTTGAACGTGGTAGTTACCTTGCAGTCTATGGGAGGGTCAGAGAGCCCTCAGATTTCATAAAAAATATCTTGTATGTGTGTTCCGAAGATGAACGAAGGTCTTACGGGTTTGGAACAACACGAGGGTGAGTAATTGATGACAGAATTTTCATTTTTGGGTGAACTAACCCTTTAACATTAAACGTTTTTCTACATCACAAACAAATTATAAAGCATAGACCAATTGTGAACAGAAACACTTGATTTTGGCTCAATTTATTTGGTTTAGCATATTTTTGTAATCTTTGTGCATGCTTTAGTATCTGGTTTCATGAATCAATCACAAAATCATCACTGGAGAGTTATCTGACAGTCAGCACATTAGTTGGCAAAGCATTAGCACTCAGAAACCAGAAGCCCAGACTATAATGAAGCCTGAAGCTCAACATTAAGCTTTTGTTGGAGCAATATAACTCTTATAACTTTTATATTTTATAAAGAAAATGTGAGAAGTCTTTGCCTGTGCAGATCTACTCACCACTGTTATGGGTGATTGCTGGTGCCTTGCTGTGGTTTCTAGGGTTTTT
>NW_015629531.1:0-552 GCF_001515625.1 Sinocyclocheilus rhinocerous
CTCCCAATTGAGAATGGAACTCCCCAGGGAAGTGTGAGCAGTCCTGTTCTTTTTCATTTAATGATAAATGACATCTTTCATAACGTTGATACTGGAATAGGAAGATCATTGTGACGGAGCTCTATGGAAAAGGGGGCACAATGTTTTATTTGTAGAAAATAAAACGCAAAAATCAGTGAATGAGGTGGAGAATTGGGCGAATAGTTGTGGTTTTCTGTTTTCTGTGGCAAAAACACAAGTAATATGCTTTTCGAAAAAGAAAAAGAATCCAAGTTTGAATGTCAAAATGTATGGTTATCAGCTGGAACAAGTAAATGTTCTAAGATTTTTGGGTATGTGGATGGACTCTAAATTAAATTTTAAAATTCATATTCAAAAATTGATAGAAAAGTGCAAAAAAGGAATAAATGTCTTAAGGTGCTTGTCCGGAGCTGAGTGGGGGGCAAGCTGTCAGTCATTGAAAAGAATTTATGGTGCTGTGATTAGGTCAAATACAAGCTGTCAGTCATTGAAAATAATTTATTGTGCTGTGATTAGGTCAAACATAGATTA
>NW_015629532.1:0-115 GCF_001515625.1 Sinocyclocheilus rhinocerous
GAAGGAAAATTATTTCTAAATTTGGAAAGTAATTTGACAAAAAAATAAAAAATGTTTTATTTTGTTCAATGTTTGAGGAGCTGCAGCGTACGTACAGCAGACATCTGTTAGAGAA
>NW_015629532.1:1167-1318 GCF_001515625.1 Sinocyclocheilus rhinocerous
ACTTACCTGTCCCATGGCCAGACCAGCGCCCTTCTCTGGCTCGGCGGAGGAGTGCAATGGATTTCTGCTGCAGTGTTCGTTCGCACTGGAGATGCAGTCACATCTATACGCTACGGAAAGTGCCAAGATAGCGTTCATCATCTCGCTGCTG
>NW_015629533.1:0-142 GCF_001515625.1 Sinocyclocheilus rhinocerous
GATGCAGCCTTTGATATAGTTAGCAAAAATGTGTTAATATTCTGAGAATAAATGTTGATACTTTCATTTTCAAAATAAACAGAGGTGGACTGTAAGGAAGTACATTCGTTAAGTATTCTCGAACAAATATGAAGTACTAAGT
>NW_015629533.1:408-644 GCF_001515625.1 Sinocyclocheilus rhinocerous
CTTTTACTCTACCTTAAGTATATTAGAGCAGCGTTTCCCAACCGGGGTGCCGTCTGATGAGTGCAGGGGTGCCGTGTAAAAAATCCTTCAGACTTTTCGAACATGCTAAAATGTGTATAACACATTTAATATATATCATAAATATCTGATGCCTTAAATAATAACAAATAAGACATGCATTAATAAAAAATAATAATAATAATTGCCTCCTCCTCGACCCCCCTCGCTGACCTGTC
>NW_015629534.1:0-1910 GCF_001515625.1 Sinocyclocheilus rhinocerous
CTCTTTGGAGTGTTACAAGCTCTTGGTGCATAAAGAAGATCTGTGCGCTGCTTACTTGAGTGCAATAAATTTTGGTTGAAAAAATGAGAATCGTGTAAGAGAATCGTGATCTCAATTCCCATGGAGAAAAATCGTGATTCACATTTTAGCAAGAATCGTGCAGCCCTATATAGCATCATGGGAATGTAGATGAATTTTCTGCTTTTCCATTTGAAAATTATTTGGGCTCTCTTAAAAAGCTTGTGAGAAGACCTTGCAATCCTTTGGCTCAAGTCATTCGGCGACTTTCAGAAATAAATGCCCAGGGCAATACAGTACAGGAGTGCATCAATAGCCTCAGACGTGAACACAACGATGGCCCTGTTCCACTGATGTTTTCAAAAATCAGTTCATCAGTTTCATGAGGTCATTCTTGGTGGTTTAGTCATCAAAACAACAGATGGAGACAATTGTGTGAAAATACAGAACTGTGTTGCCATTGTTGTGAACATTATTTTGAGTGGAGGAAAGACATTTTTGGTGTACAAGGAGTATAGACATAGAAGCTCTTTTTTTGATTATCCAATGAATTCATGTGACTTGGGAATTTTTGCTGTGAGGGAACTCTCTGAAGACTTGCACATCTCAGAGTTTGATGGCAATATTGAGAAGTATGTTAGGTTGCCTCTCCGAGATGGTTTTGTTGTTTTACCATTACTAAACACTGCACAGACTGCAGAAGATTAAATGTGGAGTATGTGGCGATCAGTGTTGGGAGTAACGCATTACAAAAGTAATAATATTACAGTAGTATATTACTTTTAATGTATTACATTTTGGAAGTAACTTGCCCAACTCTGGTGGCGATAAACCGGTAGAAACTCTTATGTTGGTAAGTATGTTTCCAAATGATGTTTTATTTATTTCCACAGTGCCAGTTCATTCAAGTGTCTCCAGCCAATAAAACCTGTTGTTATTTCAAGAAAAGCTGCAGTGGAGTTTGGAGGACATTTTCAAGAAAAAAGTAAGTGCAAACTGTGCAAAGTTTCTACTTTGTGTGCAATATGTGTTGTCGAATATCAAAATTGTTGTTTTAACAACAACAGAAGATGACATTATGTCACTCACACAAATAATTTTGCTGTTGTAAATACAAAAATAATTTTTTTTATTTTTAATTAAAGCACACTTAAGCCGCCTTTCCACTGCACACGACATTCGGACACGACTGTCGGAATTCGCCCCCTAGTGGCAGTCGCACGGAAATTTCATTATGATCGTACATGGCAACATGGGAGACAAGCTTATCCTCGCGGTCTCAGAAAACCCCATTCTGTATGATACTTCTCTAGAATCATACAGAGACTTTAATAGGAAAAATGAGGCTTAGAAGAGAGTTAGCGAGATTGTCGGTTTATCAGGTGTGTTTTGTTTGCCAAATTTGCTGAATGTATGCAAATCCTTGTCGTGCCTTAATTAGCATCTAGCCTAGTATTCCCATGTATAACAATAAACAGCTATGCATATAGGACAAATGACCGCCAATAATTTTGGAGGGAAAATAAAGACAACATTAAAAATAATAAAATATAAAATTTAAATGAATAATTTATTATTCACCAATAATCATGCATTTTTTAAAAGTTTTAAAACAAAATAAAATGTGATAAACAAAAATCATTATAATTCTCAACTTGCGCACACTGATTTGATTGGACAACTTTAGAATACATCACATCCGGTCGGCATGTCGCATACGGTGTAGTCGCTCAAGTTCAAATATTTGAACGCATCCAAAGCTCAAATCGGATCCGAAAATTCCGCATTCGCAGATGGTCGGCACCACACGCAGCCCCTGTACGACTCTCCATTGGAAATGAATGACTTCCGGTCCAACGGCTGTCGTTTGTCGTGTGCAGTGGAAAGGCGGC
>NW_015629534.1:2156-3665 GCF_001515625.1 Sinocyclocheilus rhinocerous
TGTATGATACTTCTCTAGAATCATACAGAGACTTTAATAGGAAAAATGAGGCTTGGAAGAGAGTTAGCGAGATTGTCGGTTTGTCAGGTGTGTTTTGTTTGCCAAATTTGCTGAATGTATGCAAATCCTTGTCGTGCCTTAATTAGCATCTAGCCTAGTATTCCCATGTATTTCCATGCAGATATTGTTCCGCATTTTACACATTTATTGAGAAAAAAAATGTATGCAATTGTATATTATTTATTTGAAAGAATGAAAAGAGCAGTTTCATGTCTATCCTTGTATTGTTCAACTGGTGGAGGTTGATGTGGGATTTAAGAAGTAATTAGTAATGCAATACATTTAAGTGAGAGTAATTAATACAGTAATCTAATTACACTGTTTTTTAGAGTAACTTACCCAACACTGAAATGACATATCAAATAATAGTATGTCTAAGTTAACATGATTTACAAAGTTATGTAATTGTTTTTAGCCCTCATAAGTATAGTTAAACAAGTACACCGAATAGTGTGGGTATATATACACATATATATATATATATATATGTGTATATATATATATGTGTATATAGAGACAAATTGCCAGGCGTTCGGCCGGGCTGATGGATTTCCGGAATGCAGTATCCTGCCTGGTAATTTTTGGGCCAACAACCTGAAGGATCTCATTAAATTCCTCTCGTGAGACCCGAAAATACTCACGGAAATCTTCCCTGTTAAGGCGCAGCTCTTGCACTAAACGGTGATACTCGCCAAGATGTTTTCTCCGAGCCAGGTAGTGTTGTCACGAATCCAGTCCATGAACTTCCGTCTGCTCGCCACCAGAGGTCACCCATCCACTACTATGGACTCTTGCACCACACCACTGTTGCACTTCACCCGGACTACAGTTCCCATCATCCATTGCACTGATTACACACACTGCTCGTCATAAGTCAAGTCAAATCACAGTTGATCGGCATGAGTCAAGTCAAGTCACGGCCAATCTTCAAAGGTCAAGTCAAGTCACAGTGGATCCTCATGAGTTAAGTCAAGTCACATCTGCTCTTTCTGAGTCACATCAAGTCACAGTTGATCTTCATGAATCAGGTCACATCACAGCTGATCACCCAGAGTCACGTCACATCACGTCTGTTCACTCAGAGTCGTGTCACTTCCTGTCTGTGGCACCCAGACCCTCAGGGACTGTTCATCAGTATCCCAGACTGGCATCCAGCGTGGAGGACCCACCATTGGTGGCCGCACGCGCAGCCGGTATCCCCAAACCCACTCACTCTAGCCCTCCTGTTCCTGAACCTATTCCCCCGTCTGTAGCGCTTCCCATAATGGGGATCGCTTTATGGAGTGTATGGGCTGCATACACCACCACTGAGACTCTTGAAATAGCGGCGCCTACTATGATGTTTCCAGAGGTGGCGGCTGATGCTGCAGAACCTCCCGAGGCAGTGGAGTTCGCTACTGTTTCCCCAGAGGCGATGGCGCCTGCTGCAGCTTCTCCAGAGGTGGCGGC
>NW_015629534.1:3885-9803 GCF_001515625.1 Sinocyclocheilus rhinocerous
TTTGCCTGTTCCAAGGAGGCCGTCTGTGAACTCTCTGCCTGTTCTGTTCCGGCCAAGGAGGTCGTCTGTGTCGTCTGTGAATGTGATGCTCCTGCCGGGGCTTTTATCAAAGCCATCAAGAGTCACATTGGCCACTCTGCCTCTGGCAAATGTACTCAAACTGGCTTGTATCTCAAGCACCGAATGACCTTTATTGAAATGAACGCCCCACTTAGGACAGACCTCTCTTTCCGACAGATGCTAGATGAAGACTATCATGTTGCAACATCTCCTCTAATGGAAACAAACATTGACATGGTTGGTGGTTTTCCGCATGACTACATGCACCTGGTTTGTCTTGGGGTGATGCGGAGACTTTTAGATTTTTGGGTGAGTTCAGGGCCGCTCTGCGTTCGTTTATCTTCCCGGCTGTGTCAGGTAATCTCAGATTCTCTTGAAGGGTTGAGATTTTACATTCCTTCTGACTTTGCACGTAAACCAAGACCACTAGCCCATAGACTGAGGTGGAAAGCTACAGAACTCAGGCAGTTCTTGTTATACACTGGTCCAGTGGTCCTTTGTAATGTACTGCCCTCACCAGTGTACAGTCATTTTATGCTTTTATCAGTTGCAATTCATATTCTTCTCAGTCGGAAATTCTGCTTTGTGTTTAATGACTTTGCTCACACATGTCTAGTGTCTTTTGTTGAACATTTCAGTGTGTTATATGGGCAGGAATTTGTGTGTTACAATGTGCATGGATTAGTGCACCTCTCTGAGGATGTAAAGCAGCATGGGAATTTAGATGAATTTTCTGCTTTTCCATTTGAAAATTATTTGGGCTCTCTTAAAAAGCTTGTGAGAAGACCTTGCAATCCTTTGGCTTAAGTCATTCGGCGACTTTCAGAAATAAATGCCCAGGGCAATACAGTACAGGAGTGCATCAATAGCCTCAGACGTGAACACAACGATGGCCCTGTTCCACTGATGTTTTCAAAATCAGTTCATCAGTTTCATGAGGTCATACTTGGTGGTTTGGTAATCAAAACAACAGATGGAGACAATTGTGTGAAAATACAGAACTGTGTTGCTATTGTTGTGAACATTATTTTAAGTGGAGGAAAGACATTTTTGGTATACAAGGAGTATAGACATAGAAGCTCTTTTTTTGATTATCCAATGAATTCATGTGACTTGGGAATTTTTGTTGTGAGGGAACTCTCTGAAGACTTGCACATCTCAGAGTTTGATGGCAATATTGAGAAGTATGTTAGGTTGCCTCTCCGAGACGGTTTTGTTGTTTTACCATTACTACACACTGCACAGACTGCAGAAGATTAAATGTGGAGTATGTGGTGATAAACCGGTAGAAACTCTGATGTTGGTAAGTATGTTTCCAAATGATGTTTTTATTTATTTCCACAGTGCCAGTTCATTCAAGTGTCTCCAACCAATAAAACCTGTTGTTATTTCAAGAAAAGGTGCAGTGGAGTTTGGAGGACATTTTCAAGAAAAAAGTAAGTGCAAACTGTGCTTGGGGGTGTTTTGGGGGTCGGGGCGGAGAGAGAGAGAAATTGCAAGCTCATAGACTGGAGTGGTCGAAGTGTGTTCGACCAAAGTCCCTTTCTTGGTTCGATTTGAAGCAGCAGAACGCGGACCGATCGCTGTATGACATCACAAGCTTTCGAATCACTCTCGCGGTACTGTGATGTCATAAAATTATCAGTCTGTGCGGCGCTGCTTCAAATCAAATACACCTCATCTCACAGCCGGTCCGTTTTGACGGCACACTTACGCTCACATCCGCATGTAAACATGTCGTCGGCGTGGAAGTTCTTATTGGACAACTTTGGAATACATCACATCCGGTCGGCGTGTCGCATACAGTGTAGTCGCTCAAGTTCAAATATTTGAACGCATCCGAAGCTCAAATCGGATCCGAAAATTCCGCATTCGCAGATGGTCAGCACCGCATGCAACCCCTGTACGACTCTCCATTGGAAATGAATGACTTCCGGTCCAACGGCTGTCGTTTGTCGTGTGCAGTGGAAAGGTGGCTTTACGCTCACATCCGCACGTAAACATGTCGTCGGCGTGGAAGTTCTTCATTGTGAGTGAAGCAGACACAAAGTTCGCAATGTGTAATACGATATTGACTGTTTTTGCTCAAGTTCGCTGACGAAGTTTTAATCAAAGCCACAGCAGAAGTGTTGTGTCTCCCAGCAACACACAGCGGTGTTTGAACGAATCAAGTGATTCAATGATTCAGTAACACTTTCATAAAGACAGATGCCTCGATTCTGAATGAATCAGCCATTTGAATTAATGACTAATGACTCGCTCATTAAAACAGTAATTTACTGTCATCTACTGGTGGTTTGGTTTCATAATTAAACGTATTGCGTTTTCCCAACATTTTTAACTTGTATGTTCAAAAATATTTAAAATATTACTCTTAAAAAAAAATATTTATGCATTTGAAATTTTGTGGTGTAATGGCACCTCAGCTTCATTAAACAGTCTGTGTAAACACATCTAATGCCACTTCAGATGCAGCTTCTGTGTTTCCTGCAGTGAAAAGGTGGAGTTTGTTGATAGTATGCGCACTCTAACGTGAACATTAAAATTTGCAAAAATAAATTACTCCACCATACCCCCAGACCCCCTACAAGGTTTATATTACGAACTATGTCACCTTGTGAGTTTGCAGGTACGTTACTAACACTAGTCTACTAAACAGCTCTTATAAAAGATGTATTTAAAATACATAATCTGTGATTTAAACAAATGTGTTACTGAAAAAGAGTAGGATTAGGGTTGACCCCAACTCGTCTGGAACATTCCTATTCCAAACCTGAATGCCTTTCGTCTGGGAGCTCAAATGAAAATATTTTGAAGAATATAAATAATATATAATAACTCATGTTCTTTTTTCTTCTTTTTTTATTGTGTGTGTTCATTAGGCATGTAAACATATTGTTTCATTTGTGGAGACTAATGAGGTGGAAGTGGTGCCTAGTAGCTGGGTACATGATGAGCAGTGCGTCTGGCCAAATCTGAAAGGAGAGAGCCTCACGAAGGCAGTGAAACTGGCAATGAAACCCAGAAAAGACTGGAAAAAATTTAGAGTTAAGCTTCTCTACACAACAGGTACTGTAATTCTTTCATGATTAACACCAACAAATTTATGTGATGCATAATATTTAAAGGGGTCATGAACTGCTTTTAAAAAAAAAATGGTATTATGTTCTCTGATGTCCATTTAAAATGTTAGCAAGCGCTGCATCACTAAAGATAGGCGCCTATATTTTTGACGGATAATAATAATAATAATCGTCTTGCTGTCGTCAAAGAAATCAGCAACAGGCGATATCTCTGACTATCGTAGATACACGATACTATCATCTACCGGCACAACACTAAATTAAAGGTTGTGATGACTATTCATTTCCTTACCATAATGTATTCTCTTGAAAATTCTTTATTGTCAAATGTGTGTTGAATGTAAACTCCTATTAGGAATTTAACCATTACATGTGAATTTATCTGAGAATATTCTTAAATAAGGAAATCTATTCAGTGATTGGTCCATGCGTATTCCGTCATCCAAAATCCCGTTTGTGGCACAGCTCAACTCTAAGATTGACACTTAAGATTTATTCCTACACTTCGCTTAAATTATGACTGAGATGCTTGATAACTAACTTGTAAGCACAGCTTTGAGTAGGGGTGCTCCGATTGATCGGCTACTGATCAATATCAGCCGATAATCACTTTGGGATGATTGATCGGCGGTCTCTAAAAAGGCAGATCTAAAAAAAAACGATCTCAAGCTGATGACGCTGCCGTGAGAGGTTTGGCATGACATGCAGCGGCACGGTCTCAGTCTCTGTCCGTGAGTGAATCACTGCGCACGCTCTCACTCTTTCTCTCTCAAAAATGTGCAAATGGCTTCAAATCACCACACATCGCGTCTGCACTATAAGCGAGCTGCACACTGCACAGTTGACACAGGAATTGTCACTTGCACAATCGAGGCAGTGTTGCATCGTCACTAAAGTTTATAAATTGCATTACTTTTAAATTCTTGCCAGTGTTTAACCATTCAGCGCTCACGCTATCCTGGAGACCGTGCGCTCATGCACACTCGCAGCGCACACACACAACGCCAGGTTCACATTACTCCATTTGCAGTGTGTATGCGGTGCATATTTTTTCTGCGCTCATGTTAACGGATTAAAGCGTTTACACTGCACATGGTTGTGGTATGTCAGTGTGTTCCAGGAGCGGTGTGTCTGCAGCAGTGCAGAGATCGATTCCACTGAATGCGTTGAATTAAAGTAACAGCGCATTGTTTGCGGTAAATATGAACATGGATTGACATGAAAATGTAGTAATTACACCATAAATGCATATTATTAAAGTCTACGGCCCCACTTTATATTAAGTGGCTTGAAAGCACAGGTTGCACTCTTGCTGCTTCCTCTCTCACAAGAGACATCTAATAGGGGAATTCCCCCCATTTAAAAAAACGAAATTCAGGCCCTGAACAAATGTCTAAAAATCCTCATTGGAGTATCACTATAAATAGTTATAAATGATAAAAAGAAGGCTTTAAAAAGATCGGTATCGGCAGATACTGCTTTCTGCAATCGGCGATCAGTGATCGGCCTCAAAAATCCTTATCGGAGCACACCTAGCTTTGAGCCAAGAATGTTTTAACACAAGTCAATTCTTAGCAGCATTTTTAAGAGTAATTCTCAGAGGCTTGATAAATACGGGCACAGGTGTACGCGCTGAGAAAAAAGTGCACGTCAGAACAGCACATGAATGAGATGTTTAACCAGCAAGAATTTATAGCACATACAAATAATGTACTTTTGTGATTGTGAATAAGTGCAGTGTCCCGTGAGTGTAACTCTACCGCTGAGTTAACATTTGATGTGAATGTATGTCGCGTTGAACAGTATTCAGACGCAGGTGCCAGGACTGATAGAATGTGCGCTGTACAGGAGCACAATACTACGATATTTCTTCAAAAGCAAATCGTGGAGACATTTTAATCGCCCACGATCAAAAATCGTCATATTGCACACCCCCTACCTCCATGTCATCCAAGATGTTCTTTCTTTCTTCAGTCACAGAAGTTAAAGTTTTTGAGGAAAACATTCCAGGATTTTTCTCCATATAGTGGACTTCAATGGTGGCTAATGATTTGAAGGTCCAAAATGCGGTTTCAATGCGGCTTCGAAGGGCTCTAAACGATCCCAGCCTAGGAATAAGAGTCTTATCTAGCGAAACGATCGGTCATTTTGCCTGCCCACGAAATACGAACAGAGTCTGACCTGCCCACAAACACTTCCGCTAGTTAGTGTGTTTACATCATGTTGAGAAGACGCTGTGTTCAAGGATACCACAGAAATACAATTCAAACCTTTTGTTGTGTGCTTGTCATTTTACCCAGGACTGCTTCTCTAATCTTGGCTTTTTTATCTTCGTTGGCTTATAATCTTCTTTATTTGGACTAACAAGCGTCTTCGAACCACAACCTGTAAGTACGATTGATACGTTATGTGTACATTTTCAATTGAGTGCTCAAAATATCAAGTTTTTGTGCTAATATGTGATGTATACCTAGTGCAGCTTTAGGTTTCCAGGTAAAGCACGATATTAGTCTTATTGAAGTAGTTCTGATAATTCGCTGTGAACCTAAGAATGTGTCGATGAATGTAGACTGACGTTCTAATTACTTCGTTTAAAAATAAAGAATGTAGTGTAGCGAACAGACTCTATAATCATTGTGAAATTGCTGTTTATTTTGCTGCACCGGCAGTTATAGGGTTAATGCGGGAGAGACGAGCGAGTTAGTTAGGCTGGTGCTCCTGTGATACTGTTCTGCATTCTGATTAAAAGTTAAGACAGAGCGTCTTTTGTCTGTC
>NW_015629534.1:10165-14948 GCF_001515625.1 Sinocyclocheilus rhinocerous
GTCATGCGTATCTTTCAGTGAAGCACGGTTCTGTGATCAGTAGTAAATCTCCAAAGGCCAGAGGGCGCTTTCTTCGATTTCAGAATCGCGCAATAAAATCGTCTTACGATTTTTTTGCGTAACTTGTCAGTGAACTACGGCTATGTGTAGTAAATTCTGCTCCATCTGAAAGCACGTGATGATGATTTCCTGCTGATTACAGAACCGGCTTTTTTAACAAAATGCGCATGACAATCGCATTCGATTAATCGTGCAGCCCTAGACTCTAATATTAAATGTATATCCTGAGAAAATTTGTTTTCTGACTCTAGATGCATTTAAACCTGTTGTAGGGGACTCCAACACAATATTAGGACACTTTAAAATACCATATGACCTGCTCTTTAAAGATGGAGGAGAAAATTAGGAGTTTTTAACCGAAGTACAAAGACGAGGAACTAACCACACGTAGCCTTTCTAACAGGATTACGTAATGTGTGAAGACGTGCATGCGCATCACAGAGCTAGAGCAAGCTGAGCATTTGTGGTTACAAAGTGTATAAATATTGATTTGTTAAAGAAAATGACCAATCATTTTGCTAGATAAGACTCTTATTCCTCGGCTGGAATCGTGTAGAGCCCTTTGAAGCTGCATTGAAACTGAAATTCTAACCTTCAATCCGTTGATCCCCAATGAAGTCCACTATATGGAGTAAAATCCTGGAATGTTTTCTTCAAAAAACTTAATTTCTTTGCGACTGAAGAAAGAAATACATGGACATCTTGGATCACATGGAAGTGAGTAAATTATCAGGAAATTTTGATTCTGAACTTATCCTTTAAGACATTGTGGAAAATGTGTATATCTTTTATTTTTAATGTGTATATCATAATGTATTCTCTTGAAAATTCTTTATTGTCAAATGTGTGTTGAATTTAAACTCCTCTTAGGAATTTCACCATTCAATGTGAATTTATCTGAGAATATTCTTAAGAAAATCTATTCAGTGCCTATGTCGTCATCCAAAATCCCGTTTGTGGCACAGCAGTGTCGTGAATCATCTCTAGACTGACACTTAAGATTTAGTCCTACACTTCACTTAAATTATGACTGAGATGCTTGATAACTAACCTTTAAGCACAGCTTTGAGCCAATAATTTTTTTAAGGGGTCATATGATGCTTTTTTAAAGATCATTATTTGGTGTATTTGGTGTAACAGAATATGGTGGCATGCTTTAATGTTCAAAAACTGGGGAGAGCTCCAGGAACATGGTTGAGAGCCACTGCATTAAATAATACAAAACTTTTGACTTTAATAATTATTTTATTAAAGCGTTATTAGCGTTATTAAATGCTGAAATTTTGTGCTGGGCGGTATGACCAAAAATTTATATCACGGTATTTTTCAAGCATCTATCAGGGGGGCCCACCGGCCTCCGGTTTTCATCTTTTTGAATCATCGCTCTGGCCTGACAGGGCATCATCACAGTGTGGTAGGGGCGTAACATTTCTTTAACCTTAAACCGCATAAACACATTTCATTACACCAAATACACAAAATAATGTTATTTTTAGCAACATCATATGACCCCTTTAAAAAATGTCAAAAGGCAAGGTAATTCAAATTCAAAATGACTGAAGGTATAACACCAGTCGACTATTATTAACTATGTTCTGTAAAAACAACAGCAGCTTTCAGCCTGTCACCATGATGCAAACATGAAATATCAGACATACAATAGTAGTTCTTTACAGGTTTTTTATTAGATTACGCTGCTTTTCCATTGTTTTTTCTGTGTAAACATGGATGTGTTTGACTGTTGCGCTCGCGTCTCTTGCAGCGTCTATTGCATGAAACGCCATTCTAAAAACACTGCGCTCAAGTGAAAAGAAGTTCACTCCCATCCAGGGACGCGGGAAGTAGGGGTGCTGAAGGGGCTGCAGCACCCCCTGTTTTCACATGGTTGCAAATGCAACGCCAAGTTTGTTCATTTAAATTTATTCAGTTTTAGCATTTAATAATTTATTTGTAATGATCTCTGAAATATAAATTGTAAGTGGGCTATAATAAACCCATGTTTATCTTTATAAACATGATTAATTTTACTTGTGATGTTCTCTATATGGGATGATTAGCTTAATCCTCATGAACACGTGACGCTAGCGCATGGTTTCAGACATGAACTGTACAGAATGCGAACAAGATTAACTTTAATACTTTAAAAAAGTATTAAAAACTTTAAAAAGGGCTTAGCGCTATATTTATGGTCCTTCACAGAGCGCATCACAATAATCGCAGTAATTTTTTTTCTTTTTTTTCTTTTTCCAAGTTAATTTCAAGCATGGGATGTCCCGAGCCAGTACATGGAAGAAAAATAATGACAAATGTCTTTGAAACAAAATAAGCTATGCGGTGGTTTTGTCTATATTAATTTTTTGCAGCACACTGCCTGCATCTGAGTAACAAACTAAGTGCATATTAACAAGACGAACGGCCAACTGAAAGTGATGCTTCTCTGCCGCTCACTGCACAGAACAGACACCGAGAGAGGCGACATGCTGGGAAAGTCAGACCTCGCACTCGCGGGGCAGTACTGGTGACATCTTCCAACTGAACGATAGCTAAGGTTTATCCAAAAAAGTCGCTAGGTTTGTCAGTATGTATATTCTATGGAAAAAAGCCGCTAAAAGGGTCTGAAAGTTGTTAAATCTAGTGCTAAATTCGCGCTCGTGTGTGTGAGACAGCTGATGGCAGCGTGCGGTGGATATTTGTGGCGGTCAATGTGGATATTGTGGATAAGTTCTTCTGTCATCACGTTCTACCCATATTCACTGTCACGCTTAACACATACAGCTGTGCCCTCACCACACTGCAACAGTGAAAAAGGACTCCTCTCAAACATTGTCACATTCCAAACATTGTTTAAGCAACATTGTGTTGCGATATTTAAAAAATTAATATCATAACAAAAATAAACACCGGTATTCGGTATGAACCGGTATACTGCCCAGCACCATTACTAATGTTGCCTCCTTTGTTCACTATTACACTGCTGCATATATTGCATCCAGAGTTGGGTATAACGGGTTACACAGTAACTTATTCATTACTGTATTCTAATAACTTTTCCTGGTAATGCAGTAATGTAATGTGTTACATTTTAAATTTATGTAATTTGATTACAGTTACTAATGTCAATAAAATTACGTTACTTAAGTAAAAAAAATCCAGTGTTAAAAAATATGAAGTAAAAATCATGTTTTGCGCTTCAGTATGCCCTATAATAGTCCTACAACATTTAGATGCAATGAAAGGTTGCCTATCATATTTCAAAATGTTGCGCTCGATTTCACATATTTTAGTCTGGCATTATAGTTTGGGAAAAGTTCAACAAATGAATGTGTACAAGTTGTCACAATAACACTAATATAAGTAAAAAATAAATTACTCATCGAGATGATCAGCTCGATTAAGCCGCATTGCATCTCTTTCTCTTTCTGAGGTAATCATTCCAAAGTTTATTCCTCCTTCTTCCAAAAAACGAAAAATAGCCGAGATGAACTTGATGAATCTTTCTTCGTTTACGGAGGTGATGTGGGCGCTTACATATTTGCGCGTCTTAAGCCTGGTTTCGCGTGGATGATGGCGCGTGATGTGCGTGGGCGTGATGGCATTATAGGTGAGCTCAGATGGGAAAGACTGTACCTAGCGTTGGTTTCATACGGATTATTTTATCAGAGAATATTTGTTTTCGACATTACTTAATTCATTTAAAAATAGACACTTCAAGCTTTCTTTAGATATATTTCTCATGTCAGTGTGTCAAGTATTCGCTGAGTTTTTGTTCAAGATATTCGCGGATACTGAGACTGCAAAAAGCGCACCCTATTTGTTTTCTGTATTTTACAAAAGTAAAAAGCAAAAAAAAAAAGTTTTGTTGATATTGCGAGTGTATACAAATAAAAGTAGACTTTTTACAGTTTGAACAATGTTGTATTACCTACTCTTATCCGTACAATCAAAAGTTATGAAACATTTTAAGTTCTTTTCGCTGTTCAAGTTGCTGTTTTAATACTTATGTAATTTTTCAGTCAATATGAAATTAATGAAAGAACTATGAGTTTTACTTTGTAGTGTATATTGTAGGTTTGATAACTTGAAACGTAAAGTAAACTTGAAAGTAACTTGAAAGTAAAGTAATTAGTAATCTGATTACTTTTTAAATGCAGTAATCAGTCATTTAATCAAATTACAATTTTAAAGAAGTAATTAGTAATTTGTAGTGGATTACTTTTTTTGAGTAACTTACCCAATACTGATTGCATCTGACACTGGTGTTGCTTAGTTACTCATTAGCTCAGTTACCATTTCCACTTCCTAGTGTTCACGTCTTGTTTTGGATTTATTATAAAATGACTATTATAACAATTTTTTTTACTTTTACTGTACTTGCGTATAAAGTTTAGCAAATACAAATTAAATAATAATGCATTAAATATTTTGAAATATTATGAGATTTAATTTAAAAACTAAAGTTTTAAACATTGCTTTCAGTTTTATCTTTAACTGTAGAAGCTGCTATATATTTGGCCAACACAGACTTGTTGCTGCTGTAGTTTTTTTACTCTGAATTTATTCTGCATTAATGCACAGCGCATAATGGCGCAGGTGTTGCGCATTAGCAATTACTCCACCGGCCTCGCTCCGTTCCCACCGCTCTCGGCCCCGCCCCTCTCATCACAATACCCCCATCGCCCCTCGCAGGCCGGGGGGTACTCACGAGACTGCGCTCTACTCCCCC
>NW_015629534.1:15337-15837 GCF_001515625.1 Sinocyclocheilus rhinocerous
CATGTGGGGGCGTGTTTAAACGAGGCGTTTTAGGAGGGTGTGGACGAGTCTTAACTTAACTAAAGAATATCTCTTTGGGTTTGAGGCTTTAGTCTTTGCAACTTTAGGGATCTTATCTATTCACGAACAGCTTGTAAAACTCCAAAGAGAAAGGGAAACTTGAAATCGCATCATATGACCCCTTTAATATTGTTGATTAAAGGCAGAGTAGGTGATTTGGTTAAAAAAACATTTTTTTCTTATGCTGGTTGAAAATCTCTTCACATCCCAATTAGTGCTGTGTTCGATATATCGATACGGCGATGTATTGTCACAGAGATTTGACAATACCAGTATCGATACAGCTGACCCTGTATCAATATTGTGGCACATGTGCAGCAGTGGACCGCGCTTAATTTGAATACAAGAACACCATTTAAAATGGACTAGAAAAGTGCAAAAAATAATGAATAGAGCATAATATATAGGCTACAACAAGGTTTAATCTGGCCGCAGAGGAA
>NW_015629534.1:16193-17746 GCF_001515625.1 Sinocyclocheilus rhinocerous
GAGAGAGAGAGAGAGGCTGTGTATGTATGAATTACCACCGTTTTGCCGCGTTTCTCTATTAACAGTGAAGCTGTGGCTTAAATTCCTTTAGAAACAATGATGTTACCAGCTCCTTGTTGAGAAAGATAATGTAGCTCTTGAGCAATTAAGCTATTTTATTGATAAAATTGCGGGGCAGCGCTTAAAAGTTTGCGTTGCTGAATGTCTGTGTGCGGCCGCAACGTGATCTGTTTGAGTAAACGTGTGTGCTTGAGATACAGTGAAGACAGCGCATTAGTTTAGAACTCTTCTAATTCTTATTTTTTAAATGTAGGGAGTGCGTTAATTTGTGCAATGATAACCTACCAGCAATGTTAAGATGATTTTTAAAATATATTAATATGAGTAGGCCTACATTACAATATAAATTTATTAGAATGAGTACATTATTATTTATGGGCTTAAAAAAAAGATACATGCAATCAGAATATTGTACCTGGTGGGGAGTGCCCAATGTAAACATGAAACATATGCCATTTCCTATATTGTACTGTGATACAGTTATGGAGGCCCTTCATAATGCAGAGGTCAGCTGCCTGCTTTGCCAATAGTTAGCAATGTCCCTATATTAGTGTTTAATAAACAGCTGTTTTACTAAATTCTTCTGAGGTGAAATTCAGTGCAGTCCTGTATCGTGATGTGTATCATATCGTGGCATCGGTATCGTGATATGTATCGTATCGTGACTTTGCTGGTGATACACAGCCCTAATCCCAATAGCAATCACTAAGTTTAAGTTTAGTTTTTCTAAATGTATTTATTTGCAGTAGCGTGACAAACAGTATAGGTGCAGTTCACACATGCTTTGAATTGTTTTTGCACTACTTGGTTTGGGCTTGAGAATCACATTCTTTGGACCTGTAACATTTAGAAAATGTTATATTGTACTTTTCTGGAGAATTTATGTTCTTTCCCCAAATATATTTATTGGCATTTTGTGCAGATACAACATCTTATATATACAAAAATTAGTAATCCACAATTCTGCTTTTCTCCCTCCCAATCCCCCATCCCCTCTACCCCCATTATCTTAACCACATAACACAAACAAATGCAGATAACAATAATACTGTAAGTGTAGTTATTAAATGATACAATAAATGTACAAAGGAAAAAAACAAAACAAATAAATAAATAAACAAAACCAAAAAGACAGAGAAAAAAAAACTGTTAGTCCTCTTCTGCATCTTCAAGTGACAGATCAATAGTATCAATATAGTTCAAGAAAGGTTTCCATGTTTTATAAAAGGTTTTTAAAGACCCTTTTAATGAAAAACGAATTTTTTCCAGCTTTAAGGAAAATAAGCCTCCTAGCCAATAGCGTGGTAAAAGCAATAACGCCTTGCGTTGTTGAAGGCAAATTTGGCTTAAAAGAAATTCCAAACAGAGCTGTAAAATGGTTTGGAGTGGCTGATATGTTAAAGGTTTTTTCAAAAGTAACAAATATTTTAGACCAAAACTCTGTCAGTCTTGGACAAGACCAAAACATGTGAGTGTGATTTGCAGGAGATTGT
>NW_015629534.1:20289-31070 GCF_001515625.1 Sinocyclocheilus rhinocerous
AGAGAGAGAAAAAAAAAACTGTTAATCCTCTTCTGCATCTTCAAGTGACAGATCAATAGTATCAATATAGTTCAAGAAAGGTTTCCATGTTTTATAAAAGGTTTTTAAAGACCCTTTTAATGAAAAACGAATTTTTTCCAGCTTTAAACACAAAATAATTTATTTTATCCTTCTATCATATGAAGGAGGGGATGCATGTTTCCACTTAAGGAGAATAAGCCTCCTAGTCAATAGCATGGTAAAAGCAATAACGCCTTGCGTTGTTGAAGGCAAATTTGGCTTAAAAGAAATTCCAAACAGAGCTGTAAAATGGTTTGGAGTGGCTGATATGTTAAAGGTTTTTTCAAAAGTAACAAATATTTTAGACCAAAACTCTGTCAGTCTTGGACAAGACCAAAACATGTGAGTGTGATTTGCAGGAGATTGTCGGCACCTATTGCAAGTGTTACTTCTGTCTGGATATATTTTGGCTAATCTAGCATTAGTGTAGTGCGCTCTGTGAAGAATCTTGCATTGCATCAAATGGTGTCTGGCACATATGGAAGAAGAATGTACTAAATCAAGTATATAATCCCACTCTATTTCACTTATAGTTAACCCCAGCTCTTGTTCCCAGGTACTCTTGAGTGATTCAGAGGGGTCAGAATTCAAAGAATCTATTGATTCATAAATGACAGAGATTAGCCCTCTTCTATCTGGACTAAGAGAAAGAATGGTATCCATTTTTGAATCAGGAGGAAGATTAGGAAACTGAGGAAACTGATTTTGTACAAAATGTCTGATCTGAAAGAAGCGAAAGAGATGGGTTTTAGGAAGATTAAACTTTTCTGACAATTCTAAAAATGATAAGAATATACCTTTATCATACAAGTCCTTGACGGTTCAAGACCCCTAGAAGACCAGTCACGAAAAACTGGATCAGAACATGATGGTAGAAAAGATACATTGTTAACTATAGGTGCAAGAGCTGACGGTCTGATTAACCCAAAATGCTTCCTAAAATGAAACCATATTTTAAGAGTATTGGTCACCACTAAACTGTCTGAGACATTTTTACTATTTATAGGAAACTGAGAGCAAATCATTGAATGAAGGGAAAATTTTGAGGATGACAATTCTATTTTGGCCCAAATAGGGTTTTCACAAACTCTTGAAGTGTTGGTCCAATACAAAAGCTTAGTAATATTACAGGCCCAGTAATACTGTTGAAAATTTGGTAAGGCAAGGCACCCTTTCGACTTTGGAAGTTCGAGAACCTTTCTACTTATCCGTGCATTTTTGCCGCCCCACAGAAAAGAGTTAGTTATCTGATTCAAAGCAACAAAAAAGACTTGTTAATATAAATGGGTATATGTTGAAAGAGATATACGAATTTGGGCAAAATTGTCATTTTAACCAAATTAATACGGCCAATTAGCGATATAGGAAGAGAGGACCATCTCTGTATATCTTCTTTATAAGCATCTAGCAGGGAATTTAAATTCTTTCTGAAAATAACTGTGACTGATTTAGTGATGAATATACCTAAATATCTGAATCCTTCCTGAACCCACTTAAAGGAAAAAGGATATTGAGAAAGTGTCTCAGCTGCTAAATTGATTGAGAACAGTTCGCTCTTTTGTAGATTCAATTTGTTACCAGAAAATTTGCCAAACGAATCAAAAATGTGGAGGATTGGTGGTAATGATGAAGTGGGGTTAGTTATATATAAAAGGTCATCTGCATAGAGAGACAGTTTATAAGAGGTTCCAAACCGAGTAATGCCTTCAAACTTTTCCTCACTTCGCAGCCAAATAGCTAATGGCTCTATAGCCAATGCAAATAATAGAGGTGAAAGGGGGCAACCTTGGCGAGTGCCTCGACAAAGGGGAAAGGCTTTAGAATGCGTTGCATTGGTGTACACAGAGACTACAGGGGAAAAATATAATAATCGAATCCATGCTATAAAATTTGAGCTGAAACCAAATTTATTTAAAATGAAAAACAAATACTCCCATTCAACCCTGTCGAATGCCTTCTCAGCATCGAGAGACAATATAACCTCGGCAGTGTCGGAACTTGAAGAAAGGATGGTATTAAAAAATCTTCTGGTGTTATAAAAAGAGTGTCTACCAGCCATGAAGCCTGTCTGGTCAGGGGAAATAACAGCAGGCAACACTTGCTGAAGGCGAAAGGCAAGGATCTTAGATAACATTTTTAAACCCACATTTAACAAAGAAATTGGCCTGTAACTACTGCAGAGCAATGGATCTTTATCTTTCTTTAGCAACAATGAAATGGATGCCTCAGACATGGTTGTTGGGAGCCGCCCTGAAAGAAAGGTCTCATTATATACTCTTTGTAGTATTGGGACTAGAACAGAAGAGAAAGTTTTAAAAAACTCAGTGGTAAAGCCATCAGGGCCATCGCATTCCGAGGAATAAAGGTCTGAGTAATATTTTGAAAAAATCAAATTAATTTCCTCTGGATCAAAAACTATGTCACCCTTAGGAGATTTAATTTTGGGGATCAGTCTAGATGTGCGGGCAGTTCGAGATTGAAATGCAAGTAATTTGCCAGCTTTTTCAACAAATTCAAAAAAATGTTGCTTGGCACTCAACAGTTGTTTTTCAACTTTGTGAGTTAAAAGTAAATTATACTCTGAAAGGAGTTGAAGCCGTTCTTTGTAAATTGTGGGTGAGGGGGTCAGAGAATATTGAAGGTCTAGTTTAGAAAGTTGGTTAGATATTTCTGCCATCTTGGAGTTCTCAGATCTCCTCAACTGACAGACATGAAATTATCTGTCCTTGCATATAAGATTTAAATGCCTCCCATAATGTATTACTGCTAACAGAGTTGTTGTCATTTATTTCAAAATATAGATTTATATGAGATGTGAGGTAATCTTTGAAATTGTTATCAGAAAGTAAATGTGAACTAAATCTCCACTGTTTAAAACAAGTTCTGGCTTGTGGAACCATTAAATCCAGAGAGGTGGGGGCATGATCAGAGATGACTATACTATGATAGTCACAAGAATTGACAGAGTGCATCATTCTATTGTCTAAAAGAAAAAAATCGATTCGTGAATATGAATGGTGAACATGTGAAAAAAAGAGAAGACTCTGCTAGTTGGAAACCTTGATCTCCAGGGATCTGACAGGCCAATCTGTTTAGTATAAGACTCTAAGAGCCTGGCAGAGTTGAACAATGTGGAATGTTTTGAAGAAGACCGGTCCAGAATTGTATTTTGAACTAAATTAAAATCTCCGCCTATAATTATGTGGTGACTATCAAGATTAGGGAGTACAGAAAAAAATGAGCAAAAAATTTATCATTGTCCCAATTGGGGCCATATATACATGCTAAAACAACTGGAATTGTTTGTAAGATTCCAGACACAATCACATAACGACCATTCGGATCTGAAACCACTGATTCCGGTTCAAAAGCAATGTCCTTATGCACGAGGATCGCTGCCCCTCTTGCCTTCACACCAAATTTGGAGTGAAAACAGTGACTTATCCATGCACTCTTAATGCGAGAAACATCTGAAGTGCGAAGATGGGTTTCTTGTAAAAAGATTATATCTCCTTTAAGGGACTGTAAATATGAAAGAACTTTTTTGGTCTTTACGATGTTATTTAAACCTTTTACATTCCAGGAGATAAAACGAATATTTATATTTGATCTTGTTGTATTACCAGCCATTTGAATCATGAATAACTATTGTAAGACCCTGATCCATGTGAAGCAGAAAAGAGATAAATACAAAAGAGGAGAAGAAAAAAAAAAAAAATCGATCCGTAAAAATAGTCAGATACCCCTAATCTCCCCTTAAACATCCAAACAATAACTTCCATATCTCTCCGGATACCTTACTTCCTTTTTCACTCCTATTTATACTGCAAACCTTATATTTCCCCAATAACACATTTTAACCCCCAAACGCAAAATAATATATAAAAATTTACTTTAACAGCCCATCGAATAAAGCTTGTTCAATCAAAAATATGGCATACAACAACTATACAATTTCTAATGCAGTTCAAAGGCAATAGAGGTCGTTAAATCTGAATGGGTGCAAAACAACCTCTGCTACGAGACAGTAGGAAAGGGCATTGTAAAACAGATAACCGAAATCTGTATTAGATTAATACAGCTCCTAACTTACATAGTTCCAATAACAAAGGTGCCATTCAGCATAGGATTGCTCCGCTTCTTGGCACAAATGTCAGGCACACCAGATTACTGAGAACCGCCGCGCTGAGAATCCAAATACCGCTTGCCCTCCTCCGCCGATGTAAACCACTTGTTGCTCCCTTCTTTGGTTGTTATGCGAAGCCTCGCCGGATATAAAAGAGCCGGTTTAAACCCCTGTTTGTACATTTCGGCCATGATGTCACGATACTGAGCCCGTTGCTCCATTACTTCTGGGCTGTAATCTTCATAGACGGCGATTGGTTTCCCTTGATACTGTAGTTTGCCTCGTTTTTTACGTGCCTCGCGAATTACTTTATCTTTTAGCTGGTAGCGATGAAAGCGGACCACAACTGCTCTTGGTCTCTCCCCTGGTTTAGGTTTAGCAGTGAGGGATCTGTGCGCTCGATCTAGCTCGGGGGGAGGTGGAGGATAGTATTTGATCGCCAAAAACTTCAAAAAGCAACTCGGAGAAAAATGTTGTTGGCCGCGGACCCTCTATCGACTCAGGCACTCCGATCATCCTTATGTTGTTCCGTCTACTCCGCGCTTCCAGATCAGTGGTCTTGGCTTTGAGCTTTGTGTTACTCTACGTCAATGTTGCGAGGGAAGTTTCTAGACGTTCCACCCGTTCATCTAGTGACTCCGCATGGGACTCAAGCGTGGTAAGTCTCTGTCCATGATTGGATACCGTAGCTTGCACACAGTCAAGTTTCTTCTAATGTTGAGATCGCAGCCTTGAACTCAGCCGCCAAGGCCGCTCTATGTTCTTCCAGCAAGTCTGTTAGAGCCGCCATGTTCACTTCGCCCGAGGTCGCGGGCGCCTCGGCTCTCGTGTTGGCTCTTTCTTAGATGTTTTTGCCATTTTGGTTGCCATTTTAGACAGACACTGTTATCCAAAAGTCATCCTGTTAGTTTTTATAGTTTGTCCGAAAAAGTCAGTGGGGTAGTTGAAGGAATAAACGAAGCTAGACGGGGAAGATAGACAAGCACGTCTACTCCATTGCGCTTCTCACCAGAAGTCGAATTTATGTTCTAATGTAAAACACTGACTTGAATGATGGGTCAGGCAAATAACAGTTATGTTAATTTCTTGCAGTTTAACTGAGAGAGATTTTGACAAAACAAGAAATGCTTCTTGACCAGCAAAATACAATCCTTCGAATTCTACAGTCAACACATCGCCCAAGCTCTGAAGTCCATGATGGGGCCAAATTCAGGCATCGTCTTCCTGTGAAAGATATTGAGTCTCTCCAGTGCCTGGAGGCCGAGCTGAAGACGAACCCAGATACTAAATCAGAATTGATAACATTTTTAATGTTTGTCTTTACCTGAATTGATTTTTAAATATGAACAAAATTTCAGCTACCCTTTGTATGTAGGGCCAGGAATACCACAAACTAAGTACAGTCAATGTGTTGACCAGTACTTACCAGCCCTGTTCCTGGAGGTGCATCATCAAAACACATTTTGCATGTTATCTGATAGTGCTGGATATTGAGACAAATTTCGCGATTCTGTTTGCATTTGTTTCACAAGATTGCGATTAGATTCAATTTAGATCTCGATTCAATATTGATTCATTTGGATAGGGCAATCAGGTACAGTACATGTTATTTTTTTTTCCCAAGTATTTTTTTCCCTCAAAATCTCTCTTAAAGGGTTAGTTCACCCAAAAATGAAAATTAGCTTGTGTTTTACTACCCTCGAAGCATCCTAGGTGTACATGACTTTCTTCTTTCAGACGAATCCAGTCGGAGTTATATTAAAAATTATCCTCGCTATTCCAAGCTCTATCATTGCAGTCAGAGGGTGTTGCAGTTGAACAGTCCACAAGTCGTCAAATAAAGCGCGCGCATTCATAATAAAACGTGCCGCAGACGGCTTCGGGGTATGAATAACGGTCCCCTGTAGCGAATCCATGTGTTTTTGTAAGAAAAATATCCATATTTCAAACGTAATAAACACTTTTCTTTCACTTCCCTTATCTGTCATACGCGGATCCGTTCCGGCGGATGACGCAGCACGTAATATGCACAGTGTGCACGCCTCTGAGATATGCTAGTGTCGCGAGTTTGCAAAGGAAGCAAAGTTTCCTTAATTTAGCAAAGGAAAACCACTCTCCTCTTGGTTTATATCGAAATCCTCCGACATTTTTCTTTACAAATCCTCGGTTTGTACTTCTAATTCGTTTTGTTCTCTCTCCGCATTCGTCACTAATCACGCAACGCCGCGTGTCTTACGTCATCCGCCGGAACTGCTTCAGTGTATGACAGTCAGCGGAAGTGAGAGAAAAGTGTTTATTACGTTTGAAATATGGATATTTTTCTTACAAAAACTCATGGATTCGCTACAGGGGGCCTTTATTCATCCCCCGGAGCCGTGTGAGGCACGTTTTATTATGAATGCGCAAGCTTTATTTGACGACTTGTGGACTGTTCAACTGCAACACCTGCTGACTGCAATGATAGAGCTTGGAATAGCCAGGACAATTTTTAATATAACTCCGACTGGATTCGTCTGAAAGAAGAAAGTCATATACACCTAGGATGCTTTGAGGGTAAGTAAAACACAGTCTAATTTTCATTTTTGGGTGAACTAACCCTTTAAGTAATGCTGTAAACCAGTGGTTCACGACCTATTGTCTTTGAAGCCCTCCTTAATAATATTGTTGGTTATATCCACTAATAATGTTTGCTAAATCCCAAACTATACTTTGATTTCTACGCATATACGAGGGTCCACGTACAGTGAGCAAATGATGCAGTAGCCTGATGCCAAATTTTTCATAAAAGTACACACATGCTGTATGAGCTCCGTCTGATTTTTGTAACTGCCCATTAGGGGTGTGTGCTATTGACATATCTCAATATTTTTGGGATTTTTTTCAATAACGATGATTAAACGATATTTTGTCCAGTGTTACCTTGGCTGTTTAAGGCCTGTGATGGATATATAAATATTACACTAAAACTGCCAGCAGGTGGCAGCAAGTCCCTTTCTGAATGAGTAATTAATTGATTCATATCCAAACAATTTATTAAAAATGTCTGATTCATTTAGAAACAAAGCAAGTGACTGACTTTATGAATGGATCATTGAATCATTGACTCATTTATTCAAAAGATTCATTCAGTAATGAAACACTGCAGTGGTGATCTGAGACATGCAAATGTTCTGTTCCAGCTTTGATTGGAACTATTTTCGTTGGAGAAACAAACAAAAAAAAATGACAATATTAGCTTGTATGTTTTAATATATTTAGTTAACTCTTAACATATTATTGTTTTGATTTAGTATTATTATTGATATTTGATGTATTATTTGATGTATTATTAAATTAAATACTTTTTAATAACAAGTACTTTTTAAAATTAAAATGCCCATATTTGATATTCAAAATCAGTAAACTCATTAATTAATAAAACAAAAATGTTGATCAAGAATCATTTTTGGAATCGTTAGGGATTCTCAGAAACAATCTGATTGCAAGTAGGGGTGTTGAAATTAATCCTTGCATCAATGCATCGCGATGCAGACATGGACGATTCTGCATCATGCAGTAATAGACCATAATCGATTATAGCCTACTGACGTCATTCGCATACGCGCTTGTCACTCAAGTATTAAAAATGCACCCACTATTTTTAAATCCGAGATCTGGGCACATTTTGGAAAAACCAAGCTTAGTATGTGCGCTAGAGAGAATCGCATTGCTTGACAGTGTGCTTCCACCCGCCGTTATTTCAGTGTTTTACTTTAGATACGCTTTCATTTATGCTGTTTGGAATACAGTACGTATTAGATGCACGAAACTCACACACTGACAGACTTTCATGTACGCTTTGTGTTTGTTTGTCCTGAAGCTCGATCGTGGCTGCGGTTAAATGCACTTGCATCTCCAAATATATTGATACGACATTGATGTAAACAGTCAGTTATGTTTTCAGAACAGTATAAAGCAGTGGTTCTCAACCCTTTTTTTTCAGTGGGCTGCACTATATGTCCAAGTTCAAGTCTCACGGGCCCCATATCATTTACATATGACGTCACCAATGCAAACTAACCACATTAAAGTATCTAAATGATTACAATTAGATTTATTATTATTATTAGAGAGTATAATTCTACTTACCATTAATGGGACACCTGATGTTGTCGGGAGCAGACCAATTTGGTGAAATTCGGCACAATGAAGTTGCGACTGTAAGTTGCAGTCTGTAAGACGCGCACGGAAACGTGACTTGATGCGCGTCAGCATAGTGCTTGCTGGTGCACAATACAGTGAAATGCCAACAAGTCAGGGCAGATTTTTCGCATTTCAGCAACGAGACCCTTGTGTTTTCCCGTCATTGAGGGCGCACCGTCAGTAGTGATGGAGACAACTGAGGATGCCGGTATGTTCATGTCTTTGCATGTTTCACTAAGTGCTCTATGAATGTCTTCGCCCCTTGTTCGTTCATGTAGCGATTTCAACGCCAATAAATCTTCTGTAACCTCAAAAGTCTCTGAATTCACACATCTCACCCAAATACAAAGCTGAGCAACATCTCCGATGTCTGTCGATTCATCCGCAGCCAAACTGAGTGCTGAAGCAGTGGCTTAGTTTTTGTTCTGTCAAATTCTCAGACATTTCAGAAATTCGACGAGTAACTGTGTCATTGCTGTGATGTTGTCGGGAGCAGACCAATTTGGTGAAATTCGGCACAATGAAGTTGCGACTGTAAGTTGCAGTCTGTAAGACGCGCACGGAAACGTGACTTGATGCGCGTCATTACAGAAAATGTGCGTTCGCAAATGTATGTCGATCCAAATATGGAAAGCACTTTTGAACTTAATAATCTGAGGTTTTGTCCAGAGATGTTTCGCCACATTTCTGCAACTGAGGATGACTGTTGCGTGGTATGTCCTCTTGCCTGAACATCCATCAGTTCATCTTCGAGTGCGCAGCGGGACAAACCGAAAGTTGCAGCCAAGTCCTTGCTTTTTTTCACAGGGAAAGTGAATGGCTCTCTGATGAAATGTCCTGCAGATTTTATTTTCTCAAAATCAGAAAAACGAGAGATTAATTTTTCCTACATTTGACTGACAGTTTTAACGAATCGTTCTCTCTGTTTTATGTCCAGTACACCCTCACACGCGTCATTCAGAAGTGGAAAGTGAGTTAAATCACCATCTTTGAGTTGTGCAGTGTACAGCCCTAGCTTCATTTTGAAACTCTCAACACAGCCCAACAGGTCATCAACATGTTTTTCGTCACCTTGAAGTTGCAGGTTCAGCTTGTTTAGGTGAGCTGTGACGTCTGCAAGAAAAGCAACGTTTGTTTTCCACTCATTGTCTCTGAAGACTGAAAATCTTTCTCCATCGCCGATGTCATTAAGAAAGTGAACTATCTCGGGGAGTACAGCCAGAAAGCGATGCAAGACTTTTCCAACAACGCAATAAAACGGCGGTGCATTAGAGGCCGCGCTCGAATGAAGTTGACCACCTTGACCACGGTGTCCATAACCTCCACGAAGTATCCATCAACTAACTTGCTGCATAGTGCTTGCTGGTGCACAATACAGTGAAATGCCAACAAGTCAGGGGAGATTTTTCGCATTTCAGCAACGAGACCCTTGTGTTTTCCCATCATTGAGGGCGCACCGTCAGTAGTGTAGACAACCGAGGATGCCGCCGGTATGTTCATGTCTTTGCATGCTTCACTAAGTGCTCTATGAATGTCCTTGCCCCTTGTTTCTTTCATGTAGCGATTTCAACGCCAATAAATCTTCTGTAACCTCAAAAGTCTCTGAATTCACACATCTCACCCAAATACAAAGCTGAGCAACATCTCCGATGTCTGTCGATTCATCCGCAGCCAAACTGAGTGCTGAAGCAGTGGCTTAGTTTTTGTTCTGTCAAATTCTCAGACATTTCAGAAATTCGACGAGTAACTGTGTCATTGCTGAGCTGTAAGCTTTTTTTTTCTGCGAATTATCTCGCTCTTGTTGCTCAGATCATCAAACAGACATTGTGATTCCAGAAAACAGTTCTTAACTAGCTCCCCCATCACTGAATGGTTTGCCGTGTTTGACAAGGAGCCAGGAAATTTTGAACGTTGCTAATGTCACGGCCTGAGACACTTTTAAGCTAGCTTGCATTGTATTCTGTTCAGCAATGGCATTTTTTTCAAGACTAGTTATCTTGAGAGCGCTTTCCTGAAATCCAGGTGGATATTTCTTGTCAAAAGTTGCATGGGTGGTATCGAAATGCCTTTTGACATTGTACGTTTTGCATACACCCAGTATTTTACTACAGAGCAAGCAGAAAGGCTGTCCATCTCGCTCGTTGACAGCAAACTGATTCTTCTATTCTTCAAGCACTCTCCTACCTTCACTGCTGATGCTGCGACTCAGCGCGGTAAAGTTAGTTTTAGGTTCGATATTCGCCAAACATTCGCTTTCGCGTGCCTCTGTTCTATAGAGTCGACAGTCCTACAAAGATAGATTTTGGCAATTTATTTCTTACTGTACGTACAGTTGATATCGCGGAGGTGATATCAACAAATTGCTTTTACAGCGTGAAGCCTTTTGGATATATACATTAGACACGTTGTCCCC
>NW_015629534.1:31161-34987 GCF_001515625.1 Sinocyclocheilus rhinocerous
GTGGCCAGACTGACTTACTACAGGTGAAATTTTGCCAATATCTGCCTTACTGTACATACAGTACATAATTAATCTGCAAAAACCATTACTGTAATTCACCAAATGGTTTTTTTATGTTCCAAAGGTTGTAGTACATTTCTAGTGGCCAGACTGACTTACTACAGGTGAAATTTTGCCAATATCTGCCTTACTGTACATACAGTACATAATTAATCTGCAAAAACCATTACTGTAATTCACCAAAAAGGGGTTTTTTATGTTCCAAAGGCTGTAGTACATTCCTAGTGGCCAGACTGACTTACTACAGCTGAAATGTTGCCAATATCACCCTTACTGTACATACAGTACATAGTTATTCTTAGAAAACAATTACTGTAATTCACCAAAAGTGTTTTTTCATGTTCCAAAGGCTGTAGTACATTCCTAGTGGCCAGACTGACTTACTACAGGTGAAATTTTGCCAATTTCTTTCTTACTGTACATACAGTACATAATTATTCTTAGAAAACAATTACTGTAATTCACCAAAAGTGTTTTTTCATGTTCCAAAGGCTGTAGTACATTCCTAGTGGCCAGACTGACTTACTACAGGTGAAATTTTGCCAATTTCTTTCTTACTGTACATACAGTACATAATTAATCTTAGAATTTTTTTTACTGTAATTCACCAAAAGGATTTTTTCATATTCCAAAGTCTGTAGTACGTTTGTAGTTACAAGACTGGTTTACTACAGGTGAAATTTTGCCAATTTCTTTCTTACTGTACATACAGTACATAATTATTCTTAGAAAACAATTACTGTAATTCACCAAAAGGGTTTTTTCATGTTCCAAAGGTTGTAGTACATTTGTAGTTACAAGACTGACTTACTACAGGTGACATTTTGCCAATTTCTTTCTTACTGTACATACAGTACATAATTATTCTTAGAAAACAATTACTGTAATTCACCAAAAGGGTTTTTTCATGTTCCAAAGGTTGTAGTACATTTGTAGTTACAAGACTGACTTACTACAGGTGACATTTTGCCAATTTCTTTCTTACTGTACGTACAGTACATAATTATTCTTAAAAAAACAATTACTGTAATTCACAATAAGGTTTTTTTTATGTTCCAAAGGCTGTAGTACGTTTGTAGTTACAAGACTGACTTACTACAGGTGACATTTTGCCAATTTCTTTCTTACTGTACGTACAGTACATAATTATTCTTAAAAAAACAATTACTGTAATTCACCAAAAGGGTTGTTTATATTCCAAAGGGTGTAGTACGTTTGTAGTTACAAGACTGACTTACTACAGGTGACATTTTGCCAATTTCTTTCTTACTGTACGTACAGTACATAATTATTCTTAAAAAAACAATTACTGTAATTCACCAAAAGGGTTGTTTATATTCCAAAGGGTGTAGTACGTTTGTAGTTACAAGACTGACTTACTACACATAAAATTTTGCCAATATCTTCCTTACTGTACATACAGTAAATAATTAATCTTAAAAATTACTGTAATTCACCAAAAGTGTTTTTTTTTTCATGTTCCAAAGGTTTCAGTACGTTCGTAGTGACCAGACTGACTTACTACAGGTGAAAGTTTGCCAATATCACCCTTACTGTACATACAGTACATAATTAATCGGCAAAAACCATTACTGTAATTCACCAAAAAGGGGTTTTTTATGTTCCAAAGGTTGTAGTACATTCCTAGTGGCCAGACTGACTTACTACAGCTGAAATTTTGCCAATATCACCCTTACTGTACATACAGTACATAATTAATCATCGAAAACAATTACTGTAATTTACCAAAATGTTTTTTATCAACTTCTTTTATGTTCTGTATTGTAATTCTGTTATTAAAATTTTACTATAAACATTTTTTTTTTAAATGAGTGTGAATCCATTTTTGTGTTTAAGATTTACTGTGTAATGGGTATTGTAAATAAAAAAAAATAGGTGTGGTGTAAATTTCGTTAAATAATGGCATTTGGTTTATCAGCCACATGTGGGACACATAAGGGCCGTCAGCCCTTTACAGAACTCAGCCATATAAGAATACCATATAAGGTCCATATATCAGCCACATCTGTTTTTATTATTTGGCTCACTCTGGGTTGGGTTATGGCACTTTTTAGGTTGAGTTATATTTTTGTAGTTGAGCGTGTGATTTACTCTCTAGTTAATACGACTTTTACATATACCGTCAGCCGCATGTGGGCCACATTAGGGCAGTGAGGTCTTAACAGAACTCAGCCTTACAAAAATGAAATACAAGGCCCATATATGGGCCACATAAAAATGTATTACTTGGCTCATGATAGGCAGAGTTTTATGGCACTGGTTTGGTTCAGTTCTGGCTAAAAACATGTGGGCCAATTTTGGGCCAGCGAACACATACTAATCTGGGCCACACTATAGCTGTAGATTTGGGCCAGATCCGGGCCAAAGGAAATTTGCTGACAGGTGCACATCCCATCATCGGTTCTCTTTTAGCAGTTCAGTCAATGTACTGTTAGGAGTAACTGAATAACTCTGGATATTGGTTTATTTCGCGTCAGTACTGGAGACGCAAACCGTTTCAAACTATTCAGTTTGATTTGGTAAACTGGTTCGACCGGTTCACTAAGAAGATCCGGTTATATAGAACGATTCGTTCGCGATCCGGACATCACTAGACGGGACAAAACCAATAAAACCCATTACAAACGAGGCATTTGTTGCATCCAGTGGGGACATAATTACTGATTATAATGACTTATACTGTCTTTTTACGCGTTGCGTATCGCACTGCGTAAACATAAAACCAAACCATGTCTGCATTTGTGATCGGAGAAACGACAAACAACAAGCGCTACTTCTTTATGCACCAAGAGCATGTAACACTCCAAAGAGAAAGGAAAAATTGAAATCGCATCATATGACCCCTTTAAAATAATACAATTATATGTAGGTTTAAAATTCTACAAAAGACACATTTAATGTCCAACAACAAATATTTTAGCAAAATGTATATTTTACTCAGAATTAGTGCGCTCCTATTCGATTGCGCTCAGTCTGTTTAGTGCGCATGCGCGCAGCAGCTCTCGTTCACTCATGTCAGCCTCGCCCACTCCTGACAGCAAAATGGATATGTTTGTGTGACTTTCTAACATCTACAGATGAAGAATATAACTGTGACATGTCAGTTATGCACTGAGGAAAACACAACGTCTCAAATGCATTAAACAGCTATTCGCTGTTTGCCAAGGTGGATCGATTTGATCCATGATCGACATTAAGAGCTGCTTAACGTGCATAAACGTGCACAAACTAGTGAGATTGTGTGAACTTAATTTGTCGTTTATGGAACCGCTTTAGCCCAGATTGATTTGTTAGGTTATTTCAGGTCAGGTTTTGGACTTTAATCCCCGCTTTTCCTTGGGTCTCCGTTGTGTTGTGATTTGTCATATTCACGAAGCAGAAGTGGTGCATGAGAGAACGCGCTTGAGAAACAGTTTAGAGAGGAGAAATCAATCTACCTATAAAATATTGGTCACAGATTATTGGTCACTTTCTAAACAATAAAAGTATAGCGCATCCACTAGTATATATAAATAAATCGGTTTTCACCGATTCAAATATGTTAGAAACGATGCATCGCGATACAAATGCCAACTTGTAGCCGATGCACACTTTTAAACCGATGCATCGCATCGTTAACTTTTTATGCCGATGCACAGAGCGAATCGGGGAATCTTCCCATCCCTAATATTCATTGTTGAGGTGTGTTTTCCCGCCCCTTTGGGTGTGGTTATGTTTCCCCTGTGTGTGCTCTCTCTCTCTCTCT
>NW_015629534.1:35203-40887 GCF_001515625.1 Sinocyclocheilus rhinocerous
ATTTATTTGGCAGCTTTTAGCAACTTTTGATAAGTGACTCAAACGATAAAAAGGCACAATTTACCATTAAAATTACACAAAAAGAGGAAACCAAAGATGCCTAGCAGTACACACGTTACAGGAATTAAGTTAGCTGCTATTTGCAATTGTTTAATTTAATAGTAATAATAATAATAATTGAATACTGTTATTTTCAATTTATGAGACACTTTGTTAGTAGCTTGTACCTGCGATTGTTGATGAGTTAATACACTGTAAGAAAAATATGCAGAAAAATGGAAAAGGTGCTAGTAATTTTCCAGGGCATTATCCGTTCTCCGTTGTAACCCGAGAAAACAAAATACAATGCGTAATTAAAAATGCAGGTACAAAAACCTGTGGAAAAATCAATCCAGAAAATTCCTTCATATTAACACAGTAGATTGTGCATTATTTTTTACTTTTCTTAGAGTACAGCATACTAACTACTAATAAACTGCTTTAAAGTATAAAACTTTAATTGTAATCATTCAAAAATATGTAAGTTTTCGATAATTCAATGGATTTAAAAATAGTTATTTATATTTTAATATTATATTATGCATTTATATTGTTATGAACAAATCTAAATTAACATATATAAAATATATATGTTTTTGCTGAGATTTGACAATTTTGCATTGTGATTACGTAATGACGTCATCACGCAATGTCATCACAACATCATTTAGCAACAAATCAACCTTCCTTTAGCAACTTCCCCTGAAAATTAGTTGGCAACACTGTGTGCACGTGCGCGAGTGAAGCATGGTAGTTGGAGAGCGGGTGTGCAAACTGAGTTTCTTTTTCAGTACTTTTTTCTGTTTTCCCCTCTGGTGGCTATGTTTTAAGTATAATATCAAGGAGCTTTGTTGTTTGTTTCCCTTAAGCCGTTTGCGGCTTTTTGTCGCGCGCCGGTATGGCGACTAATTTGATTCAGGTAACCTTGCAGTTGCACCTAACGCTGCGTAATGGGTGCAGGTGCGTGCCCGAGCAAGGCGTGAGTGTGGAGGATGTGCTCGTGGTGGTGAGTGAGTTGATTGAATTTGACAATATTCTCTCAGCATCGCGAATGAATAAGGCAGTTGTTGTTGTTGTTTTAAATCAATTGTGAATCAACTTACCGAAAACGGTTTTTGGATTAATGAAACGTTTGTGCCTGTGGCTCCTTCCCAGCTAACACACAACGTAACAGTTACGTAATGTATTCCTACTTTTTGGTAATTTCATGATTTACAAATAGACAACGTAACCACAACGTCATATGCACGTAATTCCCTTACCATCCCATTACCAACTCACAACGTCGTCAGGACGTCCTTCTAAGGTAACAAGTTAACCAAGAACGTTCCAGATATATATATTTTTTTGCTATTTAAAAAGTGTAATTAAACTTCAGACACAAGATTGAAAGTTCTTTTAAGATAAAATGTTTATTTTCACCAAGTCAGAATATGGACGATTGCTTTTAATATAGTGACGTGATGTACAGCGCGCCGGCGCCTCCACAACTGACACACGTGACACACCGCACGCGCTGTATAATGTTGACAAGAAAGGAAAATAAATTTTTCTGAGTTGTGAAACTTTTTATTTTGTAACGAGTTATGAAGATAACGTTGAAATGACACAAACCTGGCTACACCATCTCATTCGCTTGAATCAGGACAGCGCGTTTTTTATCTGAGGCACTTTTACTTCAACTGTGTCTGATAGAAGAATTTGTTTTTCTGAGGTGAGTACAATTTACAATTGATAAATAAATAGGTTTATAAAATGTATAAAACAAAGTTCTTGAACTCTGGAAAGACGCTAAAAGCCTTTATTATTATTATTATTATTGTTATTGTTGTTATGTATAGTACTGGGGCAAGTTCAAGCTCAAACCGGTGTGCACCGTTTTGCAACGGTTTCCGGTTTGAACGACATGTTTCCTGGAAACGGTGTGCAACAGGGTTTGAGATGCGTTTTCTCTTGTTTGGTGGGTGTGTCAAACATGTCAGCCCAATCAGCAGCAACGTGTATGTAAACCACGCGGTATTAAAGAGACAGCTCCCACAATGTAATTAACATCCAAATAAATTCACAAGAGCAAGTATATTGTTTGCACCAATTCTTACGGTGGGATAGTAGTGCACAACACAACGAAATCTCTACAACGCATAGGACTAATTTCATTGTGTTGCTGCTTGTTTCCATTGTGTTGACGCTTGTTTTCTGTTTGTCTTGTGCTAATTTCTTTGTGTTGCAGCTTGTTTCTGTTGTGTTGACGCTTGTTCTCCGTTGTGTTGTGTTAAAGGGGTCATATGGTGCTTTTTTTAAAGATCATTATTTTGTGTATTTGTTGTAACAGAGTATGTTGACATGCTTTAATGTTCAAAAAACACATTATTTTTCAAATATTGTACATTATTGTAGGTCCACTATGCCCCGCCTCTCTCAAACGCTTCGTTTTCTACAAAGTCCCTCCTTCCGACAAGCGCAGTCTGCTCTGATTGGCCAGCTGACCCAGTGCATTGTGATTGGCCGAACACCACAAGCACTCCTCGGAAATGTAACGCCCCTTACCATATTCGCGAGCTTCATCTTTCAAAATAAATGTAAAGACAGAGCCCGAAAGGGTAACAGAGTTGCGTGACAGACACAGTGATGAAGCTGGTATGTGTTTGCAGTACACAAGCCACGGTTACCATCGACTCTATGTCAACATTAAAATTAATGTCAAAATAAAAACAAGGCACAAGCTGCTGTCGTTACAGAGATTTCAAAGCTAAAGGGTGTTCTCAGGCAGAGTACCTAAACCCCCTTAAATACCATCCAAGTTTCCATAAAATAAACACAAAGCAACCAAAATGTAATAATTTATTAATAACTAATAGTAATTCTACTATGCAATGTAGTTCTGTGCAATGTGTCAGGTGGTCACCCTAATCCAAATCCTGCTGAATTATCTAATGTTGTCAGCGTATTGAGCGTCTGTGGCGGGATGTTTTTATTTTGACATTAATTACAACTTTTACTTGTCTATAACGATATTACATTTTTAAAATGTAATAATTTGATATATTTTGAACACTAGATATTCCAAACTGAACTAACCCCCTCCTCTATCCTGGTTTTAACAGATGGATTTCACTAACTTTGGAGTGGACTGGGATGGTCCTGTTCCTGCCATGGATTGTGGTGTTGTTGAAGTTCCTGAGGCCCCTGCATCGCTTCAGGAGGCTGTACAGCGAGAAGTCACTCAACACATCAATCCTTTAAAAAGGTCAAGTCAGTGGTTTGGCTTGGATGTTTATTTGGAGGCACTAAGACTGAGTCACTGTTTAGGGGCCCCAAGCAGTATAGCTGTTGGTGCCTTGTTAAAAATTTTATTTGTAGTGAATGCTCTTTTGAATGGTGTTATCAAATAAGGAATCTGTTGTAAGCTGATTTAAAAAAAATAAATAACTGAAAGTAACTTATACAGTTAACTAATGTGATGGTTACAAAAACATAAGTGTATGTAATTTTGAAATGTGTCAAAAATCTGCAGAACCAGTGTTTAAGCATGACAACTGCAAATCAAAAATGTATCTTTAAAGTTATCTATTTTGTCACCATGTGAACTTTGCAAAAACGGAAATGTCACTTTTTCAGAATATTGTATATTAAAGATAATTTGTAAAATCCACAAAAGCTTTACAGATCTTTATTGTAAAGTTGCTAAACAATGTTTTTCATGCTTGTTTTGCACATTCATATTCAATTTTATACATGCGTCTAAATGCCACTTCTGATGCAGATTCTGTTTCCTCTGCAGTGGAAAAAATAATGGTAAAAGCCCTACAGTGAATTATTCTAATTAACATGAAATTGATAGCCAAGGTTAGGGGAAAAATATTATCTGGAGCAATGTTAAAGTCTCCTCCCATACAAATTATACCAGACGGATATTTGTTTAGCCAAAAGACAATTTTGTCTTCAATCACTTCAAACAGAACCCTGTTTTCATTTGAAGAATTGTAACCATACATGTTAATAAAAAAAAAGAAAATATTATTAGTGTAAAGAACCAAAAAAAGAAAATGCCCGTAAGGGTCACAATAATGATGTAAAACATCACCAGCAAACTTATTCTTTAGTGTTAAAACACCTGCCGAATGTTCAGATCCATGAGAAAACCATGCATCACCTCCCCACTGTGATTTCCAGAAGTTACAGTCATTTGCAGTTGAGTGAGACTCTTGAAAGAAACAGAAATCGGTATTGTATTTCTTCCCAAAAAGAAAAATAGCTTTACGCTTCACAGAATCTCTCAAACCCCTGGCATTTAGAGAGATAACAGAAATAGAAATAATGAACAAAAAAAATTACAGAAAGTGCAAAAAGAGCACAACAAGTAGTGAGAATAAACCTGAGGAATGTAGCTCAGCTGAACATACTGAAAGAAAATCCTACTGTCAAGGCATGACAACTGGTTGCCGAAAGAAAGTACATTAACAAAAATATGAGCCGTAAAAATACAGAAGCATCATCCGTAGATGTGATCGTAGCTGATAATCGAAAACTTAGTTCGTAGAATTCGTAAAGATCGTCGACGATAACCTGGTCCGCAAAAGGGAGTTAAGTTTGTAAAAGAAAGTCTGACTCTTATTTTTATTTATTTATTTCTCAGCAGACGTAGGCAGATGGATCTCAATGCCATTAATGAAGGCGCGTGCACCCACGTAGTAAGCAGCTTTTCCAGCTGCGCGTGCTTCTTCTATCATAGGCCACAACTTCTTTCGTCTTTCTCGGTCTAGTGGAGTAAGGTCTTCCATAAACCGCATTCCGTTGTCCTTCAGATAAGCCGAAGACTTCGCTGCCTTCCACACAGCATCCCTGATAATGCGTGAGGTAAACTGTACTATGACAGCACGAGGGACAGATTTGCTGCCAATTTGATTCTGCTTTTTCCCCAATCTGTGAACTGAGTCTATAGCAAATAAGAATGTGCCCTTCCCTTCAGGATATGTTTGCTCACATATGCGGATGACTTCATCCCTGATGTTCTCTTTCTCTTTTTCTGGAACCCCTCTCAGCCGAAGATTCCAGCGCCTCGAATATCTCTCCAGCTCAGCTAAACGAGTTTCACACGTCTCAATTCGCTGCTCCCCGAGTTGCAACCGAGAAGCTAGGTGGTCAACTTTCACTTTCACATCTTTGACTTCAGCAGAGACAAAGTCCACAGTCTTTTTCAGGCCCTCAATTTTCATAGCGTTGTTACTCACCAACTTCTCGAGAGAATCAGAGCGCTCGTTAATCAGTGATGAAATGGATGATAACATCGCGACCACATCTTCCAAAGTTTCCATTTTCCCTTTCTTAGAAGCAGGTTTAGTTGGAGTGTCGGGAAGAAGAGTTGAGCAAAGAGTATCCAGAGTATGTCCAGAACCGGGATCAGTAACAGCAGAAAGTGCGTAGTCGTGCATGTCTACAGATACGTCCATCATACTTTTCGCCCGTTTTTTACGTTTTTCAGCACTTTTTGGCATATTTACGCAACAATTACATCCTTAATAAAACACACACCGAATGCGTAAGGTAACCAGTTGAAAACAGACAGTTTACTTGAGTTATAGTAGTTTTTGTCAGCAGAGCTACTAAAAGTTATCTTAACATGCCGCCATCTTGGAGCCGCCTCC
>NW_015629534.1:45350-59778 GCF_001515625.1 Sinocyclocheilus rhinocerous
AGAACGCAGCATCACAGTTGTCTGAACCAATGAGCATTAAGCTGTGAGGTCAGTCAGTCATTTCCCATCATGCTTTTGATCAGCGCAGTCCGTGGAGAGCAACTGCGCTCGACTGCACAATCCGACACAGCCGCCTCGCCCTCGCGAGAGTTTTTTTGCACACGTCAGCATGACATCAGAGCAAGTCGGAGGTAAGTCGGACACTTTTCTAACCGGCATGCATCTCGCGGTGATCGATTCAGCGCAGAATTTGCTCATCTCAAACAAGCCCAATACTAATGACTCGGACATACTTATTCGCTCGCCTACTGCTTTTTGCCTACTATATAGTAGAGAAGTAGGCGGTTTCGGACACAGCCTCTGTTTCTCATCAATTATACAAAAAAAAAAAGTTCAACAACTGCGACAGATTGGTTGAGTAACATTACCCACAGTCTACTTTAAGTACTTTTGTTCATATTTATACCTACCTCTGTGATTATGGTAGCTTTCTTTAATTATCTGAAATGTCTGCTAGCAAATATTGCGCTAGCATAGCATATCTGTTTATAATGATGCTGAGCACGGAACGTCTTGAACGCTTTCATTCGTATTTCGCTGTACATCCTGTGTTTTTATTAATAATTTGGGTGTATTTTACTGTTCATATTTGTGCGTTTTTCAAAATAAATGAACTGAATTCATTTCGAGTCTGTGTTCATCGTTTACAGCTGTTGAAACAGCCTTTAAATTAGTTTGGGCAAATGAGGACATAAATTAGGTTAAACTAAACTACTGCATGTCCGCCCATAGAAAATAAATAATTATAAAAATTACCAACTGATTACCAGCACACAACTATTGATCCACAACGTTACCACGACGTCATAAAGTTACGTTGTGGCGACGAAACTGGGAAACTCCTAATAATGAGACAGACAGAATTAATAATTTTAATAAACTGAAAATGTTTCTAAGACAACAACAGCAAGATAGTAACTTCATATTCAGATAGTAACATTTTAGGAGGGCATTGGAATTGTACAATTGATTTTTTTGCTTGATAGGAATGGAGAGGAACCACACTTTCAGTCACCTACTGAATTAAGTAATATAATTAAAACATTTAACTATAGATGTTTGGAGAGATATTAATCCTTTAGTAAAGCAATATACTTGGGTAAAGGTGAATGAAGGAAGAATTTCAGCGGCACGTCTAGACAGATTGTATATATCTAAAAATATGAAAAACAGAGTTGTACGTACAAACATTGTCCCCACACCATTTACTGACCATTAGCTTATCACTGTTGACTATATTGACTTCCAAAAAAACTAGAAGTGCTTATTGGCATTTTAATGTAAAACTGCTACAGGACAAACATTTTTGTGAAAGTTTTAAACTTTTTTGGGAAACATGGAAAAGTGAGAAAAATAGATATGGAGACATTATACTTTGGTGGGAAATAGGTAAGGTCCATATAAAAGAGTTTTGTCAGCAGTATGCATCCCATTCAAATTTGTGTTTGAAAAGGACTTTGGAGTGGCTCGAAAAAGAAATCCTTGTCATTGAAAAGTACATGTTGGATGGAGATCTTTCTGCTAATGAACATGAGTGGACTGAAAAGAAATTAAAATTGAGCTTTGTTTTAAATGAGAAGGTTAAAGGTGCTCTTGTAAGGAGCATGTTTTTATTAATGAAAGATATGGATGGACCTACCTCTTTCTTTTTTAACTTGGAATGCAAAAGTGTACAAGAACAACAAATGTATAGTTTGAAAAACAGTGATGGACATGAAACAAGCGATCCCGCAGAAATGCGCAGATTAGCCGTGGACTTTTATTCTCACTTATACTCTGCTGACAACACAGATACTCAGAGCCAAGATGAACTTTTAAAGAACCTACCCTGTTTAACTGTTGAAGATAAGAATGATTTAGAATGTGGACTTACCTTTGAAGAATTAAGTACTGCAGTTATGGGACTTTCTTCCGGACGTACCCCGGGTATAGATGGACTTTCTAATGAATTTTATAAACATTTTTGGTCTACAATTGGAACTGATCTCTTTGAAGTGCTACAGGAATGCATTCGGACAGGTTCCCTGTCTAAGAGTTGCCAACGGGCAATTTTAACACTACTCCCAAAGAATGGTGATCTAACCTCACTTAAGAACTGGAGACCAGTGGCAATTCTTTGCACTGAATACAAATTATTATTAAAGTGTCTTGCCAACAGGTTAAACAAAAAGTTGTGTAAAATAATACATAAAGATCAATCCTATTGTATTAAAAAAAGATGTATTACTGATAATCTGCATTTAATACGTGATGCCATTGATTATGCTATGAAGAATAACATCAATCTAGGATTATTATCACTTGATCAAGAAAAAGCTTTCGATCTAGTTGATCATCAATATCTTTTTAAAGTTTTAAAGACTTTTGGTTTTGGGGACAAATTTGTATCATTGATAAAATTGCTATATAATAATGCCACATGTATGATAAAGATGGCAGGTGGTCTTAGTGTCCCTGTCAAGGTAAAGAGGGGAATAAGACAAGGGTGCCCTCTTTCAGGTCAGCTTTATAGTTTGGTCATTGAACCTTTCCTCTGTAAGTTAAGAGAAAAATTAATCGGTCTACAGGTTAATAATATCTCTTCTAATGAATGTGTGAAAATTTCAGCTTATGCTGATGATATCACTGTTGTTTTACGAAATGAAAATGATGTTCAAGCCTTAGAAAATATTTTAGAGAGTTATGGGAAAGCCTCATCTGCCAAAGTAAATTGGGCAAAAAGTGATGCTCTGTGGTGTGGTGTTGATAACAGTAGTCCAGTACTTCCAGGTAATTTACAGTGGGGAAGATCTGGTTTTAAGTATTTGGGGGGTTTTTTTTAGGAAGAGAGGAATATAGGAGAAAGAATTGGGAAGGCCTGATGGAAAAAGTGTGTGCTCGGTTGTCTCGATGGCAAAGTCTGCTACCCCAGCTATCATACAGGGCAAGAGTTTTTGTCTGCAACAACCTTGTAGACTCTTCACTGTGGCACAAAATGATGGTCCTGGAACTTCCTAATGAACTGGTGGAAAAAATTCAAAAACGTTTGGTAGACTTCTTTTGGTCTGGTCAACACTGGCTAAAAGCATCTGCATTATTTTTACCCAGAGAAGAAGGTGGTCAAGGGTTGGTGGACATTAAAAGCAGATTAATGACTTTTAGACTTCAGTCTGCAAAAATGCTCCTTTATGGAGATGATGTATGCTGGTCTGGCGTGGCTTTTGCCCTCCTGAGAAGAGCAGGAGGGATGGGGCTAGATCGACATCTTTTTCTTATGGACATTCAAAATGTCAACTTGTTTGGACTTACTTCATTTTACCTTTCAATGTTTAAAGCCTGGAGAATTTTAAATATCACAAGGAATCTCAGGGACGGACGAGACCTTTGGCTTAGAGAGGAACCTCTGCTGCATAATCCTGTTGTGGTTTCAGAAATTTTAAAGTCATCATCTCTGAGAAATGCTTTAAAGAATGCAGAAGTTACTAAATTTGGACATTTAATAACAACGGAAGGATGGATGTCTGCTGAAATGCTGTCCTCTAAACTTGGTGTTAGGTCAGTTCGCCTGACACAGAGACTGTTAAATAATTTTTTTGAATGTTTACCCAAGGATTTTAAACATGCTTTGGAAACAGCTCATGAGGATACTGTTGTCCATTTCCCAGAGTTGGGTATTACACCTGCTGTGGGTGTTTTTCAAGAGAAGACGGGGGCCTTACTTACCTTCAGGACTCCAGAATTAATTTTTTTTAGTGAAACGGGGAAAAGGGCCCTTTACGTAACATGTGTCAAAGTTTCACATATTCGTTTTTTAGAAGGACTTAAGGAATCCAAATGGCAGGAGAATCTCGGTTCAGAAACCTCCCCTAAGGGGTGCTAGAGGACCTTGTACAAACGTCCAGTTGAGAAAAGGTCTGGAGACCTTCAGTGGAGAATTGTGCATGGTATAATGGCTACAGATACAGAGCACACCTTGATCCACAGGTAGGGGAGGGGTGTCCGTTTTGTGGTATTGAAGAAACTGTTTTTCATTTATTTTTTATTGTGAAAGACTTGTGGCTATATTCGCTCAAGTAAAAGAATGCTGCACAGTCTTAGGGGAAGTATTCTCACCCATGCTTTTTATCTATGGTCCCAAGTATAATAAAAGAAAAAAAGAGATTCATGTTTTGCTTAGCTTTTTATTTGGCCAAGCAAAGATGGCGATATGGTTATCACGTAAAGGTAAACTTAATGGTGTGGGGTCAACTGATGTAATGTCAATTTTAAAGGGGTTGGTCAAGTCAAGATTAATGGTGGAATATGCCTACTATCAAATGGTTAAAGACCTTGAAACTTTTAATTATTTTGGGGGAGTGAACCAGTGTTTGTGTGAAATTGATATGGATGGATCTGTGCAATTATATGTGTAATTTAGTTATATATATATATATATATATATATAATTTTTGAGATGTAATGGTTATTAATCCTGTGAAAATTTTGAAGAAAATATTTTTATAGAAAATTGTTAAATAAAGAGTTTCTAAAAGTCTCTCTCTCTATCTCTCTCACTCTCTGCTTGCTTGGCAGTTGCAAATTGCCTACAAATGCAGTGTCATCAGTTTGTCTAAAAGAATACAGAATGTTTGAATGCTTTATGCACCATTTACACATGGTAGGGAGCAGGTGTAAATTTCTTTTGTACCAGCTAACATTTTCAAAATACGAACGTTTTCATGAAACCGAAAATATACGTCAGAACGACTTTCCGAATGATTTACACAAAAATTAGTTCTGCTCGTGTTTTATGATGAGGCCCAATGTAACTAAGAGATAAATTGTGCAGTGTAGCACTTCATTGATTATAACGGAATGAGATCGCAATGAACTAAGATGAGTGACAGCAGTGACAGCTTTATAAGCAATGAATGACTGCAATCCAAGATTGCCACTGCCATTGTGTAGCATTTAGTACATTTAGTACAGCTGCTCACTGAGTGAAGTCTAGCAGGTCTGAGCTGGTGTGATTGAGTGGAGGCAGGGACTAATTTGCAAATTCATAGATACGCCATTTTAGCCCAGAAACCATAGTGGCACCCCTCATTGTGAGATCTGTGACCTCACCAGTGCTGGGTAAATTACTTACAATGTACCCTATTACTGATTTCAAATTACATTAAAAAAATTGTAGTTAGTAACGTAATCCATTACATTAAACATTTGAGGTGCTATAATTAAACTACTTTTTGATTACTTTGAACTATGAATATACAAATGTATGAATAATTAACTTATTATAAAACGGTTAGTTCCAGTCCTTGATTCGTGATTGGTCAACAGCTGTGTTTTATTCACAATAAAGCATGGCTATGGCCGCTTCACCCAACAGTTCTGTTTATCACTGTGCAACACCCCTAGCAACCACCCTTAGCAACATAAACAATGTAGCATTAATTCATATTCTATGTATTATGTATTTCTGCAAAATTAGCTATTTTTTATTTACGTAATGAATTATGAGTGACCCCTATTAGCGTTATGTTGCGTCATTCACCTTCCCACACGCCCTTCCCTCATGAAAGAAAAGGTATGTTTGACTTGAAATAGCACTACACAGACCGATCGGTGTGTATGACATCAAAGTACCATGAGAGCATGAGAGCACTCTTGCTGATGTCATAGACAGATCGGTCTGCACAGCACCGCTTCAAGTCGAACACATCTATTGTCTTCTCATATGGGAGATATGTTGATGTGTGCATGTGTCTGTGTGGAAGCCCACAGTTTCCAAAGTGTGGAGGGAATATTACTGTACTTATTAGTTTTCTGTTTCAGGTATGGTACTGCATGTCCATCAATTTACACTGTAATGACATTTGCAAACTTGCGCTGTGCCACAAATTTGTTTGTTTTAAACTAAAAGCTGGAAAACTTTTTTTTTTTTTTTACATTTATTTATTTATATTTTAGCAGAAGAATAGCATTTAATGAATTCAAAAAAGTAACTAAGTAAGTTTGGCTTTAATATTTGTATTTTGTGGTAACCATTTAAGCAATAGAACCCTTGAAACTTTTAATTATTTTGGGGGAGTGAACCAGTGTTTGTGTGAAATTGATATGGATGGATCTGTGCAAATATATGTGTATTTTAGTTATATATATATATATAATTTTTGAGATGTAATGGTTATTAATCCTGTGAAAATTTTGAAGAAAATATTTTTATAGAAAATTGTTAAATAAAGAGTTTCTAAAAGTCTCTCTCTCTATCTCTCTCACTCTCTGCTTGCTTGGCAGTTGCAAATTGCCCACAGGTGGTGATCATCAGAGAGTGTGCTGCAGAGAGTGCTGCTACAAAAGAGCAGAGTGAACACTGCTTGGAGAGGTTCACTTCTCCCCTGCTCCAGACTTGTTGAGTGTTTCTTTTTAGGTCTCTACCTGTTAGTGATGGGAAGTCCGGCTCTTTTTAAAGATTCGGCTCGGATCCCTTAGAAGAGCCGTCTCTTATGGCTCCCAAATGGCTCTTCATTTAGTATCACTCGGACCCTTTAGCCCAATTTAGCGATTGGGAATGGTTTGTATTGGCAAGCAATTTTTTAATCAGTGTTTATAAAAGCCTTATTTTTATGCATTTTTCGTTACAAAAAATACAGTTACTATTATTTAACATGTAATAAAACTTTAATTGAACAACTGAACACAGAACCACAGAAATATCAGCTGCATCAGCTTGGATGGGCTGATGCGATTTTTCCTCTCTCTGATTAATGTTATTTGTCCTATTATTGAGAAGACTCTCTCTAAGGGGACTGATGTTGCAACATTGCAGTGTCTTCCTACCTTAACCAATGCGCTTGCGTTTAAATCCGGCTCCCCCGCCTCTCTCTGTCGCTCTGTGTACCTAGCCTTTACCACTACACTCGCTATCTTCGGAGCATGTGTCCCCCTTCCTTCTTTCACATAATGGTATGATCCTAGTCTATCCTCCCATGATTAGCCGCATATGTGTTGTTTATTTATTTATTTGTTTTTTGTAATGAAAAAATGCATAAAAATAAGGCTTTTATAAAAACACAATAAAAAATTGCTTACCAACACACAAACCATTCACAATTGCTAAATTGGGCTAAAATAGAAGGCTCCGGCTGAAGATTCGGCTCTCCCCGGCGGGAGTCGGCTCTTCTCGTTCGCTACCTGTAGATTGTGGTGCAAACTTTAATAGTTATCTGTTGAGTGATAACTTTTGAATGCAAGTTGTATTCCTGTTGACCAGCAGAGAGTGCTTAAACTACAAGTAGTGTGTGTAACTTTAACTTACTTACTTTAAGGTATTAAAAGGTATTGTAACTTATCTTGTTTGTTTATTTGTTTTATGTTTAGGTTGGAAGCTGTAGGGAGAGGGTGCCATTTTATTTTGTACTCTGTGTTTATCCCTGTTTTTGGTTAACGAGGAAGTTGAGGAAAGCCTTTGTTGTTGATTTTCTTTTCTTTTACCTGGATAGGTTTAGTACTCCTCCTGGTAGTTAGCTGCTGTTTTGTTTGTTGTTTTGGCCAGGCCCTCTCCTGAAGAAATTTATTGCTTCTATGATTCTTGCTGTTCTAAATAAATTGTTTAAGTTTGCCAAACTAAGTGGTTGCTGCATTTCTGGGGCAGAGGATTGGAGTGATTCCTCCACGTTTTATTTATTTCTTCCTTATGAGTTTTAGTTAACCTGTTACTCCCACTCCCAACCCTAGACTGGGGAATGGGAACGTAACACTCTAAGGGTGTTTTCACACTTGGTCCTTTTCAGGGGTCTGAGCGTGGTTCATGTGTTTTTTTTTTTTTAGCCCATATGTGAACGATCTCAGAAGCGAACTGAACCGAGACCATCTCGGGAGGTGGTCTGCGTACGGTTCGCTTTTGGCTAAAGGTACGGTTTGCTAAAAACGTGCATTGTGAACACACATTGGCCCGGGCTCACTTTATTTTTCCATTTGTGAATTCCAATGTAGTTTGACCATTAGATGTTTCCGTACAAATCAGCTGTTCATAGTGGCTGCTTCTTCTGGCAGATCTCTACAAATTGTTCGCTCACAACGTACAATAGTTTATTTTAATTCCAACCGCTTCCAAATTGTGTAAGAGAGATACGGCTGTGCGCCTTGCCAGTTTAAACTTTTGATATAGCCTACAAGCGTGCACATCCCAGCGGGGGCTAAACTACACTCTCTTTAGCGTTTATTGTTTCAACTGTCAAAAACACCCATGGTTCACATAAACACAGTTGGTTTTGTCTCAATCGAATGTAAACATCTGGGAAAGAATTTGCATATGTAAGCTGTGCAGTATGTAGTTCTAGTAGGCCTACAGCAGCCTAATATGAGAATCAGTAGAATCTATTCATACGATTAATATGCATTTGAATTTTTTTTTCATTTGATTAGTACATTTCTTTAAAGCAGTTTATTATATTTTGTTTTATTTTATTTGTCCAATTTAATTTTTCTTTTTCTATCTCAATGTCAGCATGCCTTTTCTGCTGGTCCTTTTTGGTATCAAATTTAAGGCCATAAAATGTACAATGGGGACGGAAAGACAATTGTCATATAGCATAATGTGATGATTAAAATGAAAAAGGCTATGATTTCATTGGATAAATATGAGCGCTGCACCTTTCAAAGTCTATCTTTATGCAGTAATGAAAGCGCCACCTGCTGGCAGAGAATGAATTTGCATTGTTTAACAGCCCTTCTGCTGGTTTTAAATAATTGATATTAAACCAGCCATTAAACCATTAATATAATAATTGATACATTTGATTTTTGACTCTTTTCTTTAAAATGGTTTGAAATTTGAAAGGCTGAATTTTGAAATTTTATTTCATTTTTTTAATATATATTTTTTGTGAAAACCTGTATCTGAACTGTAAATCATGCTTTTTACAGGCATTTTAAAACATTGCCCCATCCCACTCATATGGCATTAATTTTATCTGTGCAGGTCTTAAAAACAGTCTTAAAAAGTCTTACATTTGAGCTTAAAAATCCTGCAGAAATCATGTGCTATAAAATAAACACGATTACATAGACAAGGAAAACAATTCAAAATAAATATCACAAATATGTACGAAACTTATATTTTTGTGCAAAAGATAAAAATATTCCAGTTTTGGAAGCCATAATGTCAGCCATCAAACACTGAACTGGACTAGATCCAAAAAGCAAAAGTCTGAACACAAAGAGGTCTGAGACACCATTACTGCTTAAGTGGACCAAAAAAGGATCTGATGCCTTGTCCAAATACCCACACTTGAAGTCTTTGCACTTGACCACTTGACTACTTATATGACATATTTCCTGTATTTGGTTCAAGTGAGCATGAAGAACACAAGTGTGTGTAGAACTTTTCATTACCTGATAGGACACACTTATAGTGTTGTAAAAATGCAAGTGTTTACAGGGCTTTATTTTTTATTTTCAATACTTTGCATTTTAAAATCAACTTCTAAATGTTCAGTGTCTCTATACCAGATGATCATTACATTTTGTGGTGCTTCTAATTAAGTGATAAAAAGCAGTTGCAAATGTTGTACAAAACATCACCACTACTCATTTGCACCAACAAAACGTGCAACCCTTTGTTTTAGTACCAAATTATATGTAATATCTAATTATCATTAATATTTAACATACATTGGAAAGGTTTCCGTGACCTCTCGCGAGATCTCTGCAAAAAGTCTCACGATTTATTTCCAGAACATGATGCATGATGGGATACACTAAGCCTCGAATACCACTCCGGAGCGGTATTCGAGATAGTGTGGATTTAGTGTGCGTTAAGGACACTGTGCTTTGGCGTTTTTAAGACCTGGGACAGTCTTGCGCACTTACTTCCTGTCGTGAGCACGCGCTCTCAAGTGGCCAAGACCGCAAGTGTGGGTATTTTGGACAAGGCATTAGTCCTCTTTCAGGAACTGAACTGGAAATGTGAACACAAAGAAAACTGGGTCCTTTTTCACTTGGTCCACCTCTTGGTCCACTTAAAGGGGTCTGGGTTCGGTTCTTTTAAAGAGGACTCAAGTGTGAAAACACCCTAAAGCACCATATAGTCCCATATCTCAAAAATGCTGCAGTAAAATGTTTCGATATGAGGTGTGCATATAGTATGGGCGTCTAAATGAAAAGCGATTGCAATTACCGCAATCATGGTAATACGTGCGCACACCAATTTCAATCGCGGTTGGTTTGACCGTGTTTTTTCTGAACCGCGGCTGGCTTGACCGCAGTCTTTGCAACTACATGTAAACTAGCAGTCTTTAGAGTATTAGACAATATATAGTGATATTCTGAATGTTACTCAGAAGACAGGATACAGGTTTAACTCATTCGAAATACTAATGCTTAATGTTACACTGTCAGATATGCAAAAGAAATCTATCGTATCTCTTGCTCTGGCTACTGTGTATAGACCACCAGGGCCATATACAGATTTCCTAAAAGAATTTGCAGATTTCCTCTCAGACCTATTGGTTACTGTTGATAAAGCGCTAATTGTCGGAGATTTTAACATTCATGTTGATAATACAAATGATGCATTAGGACTTGCGTTTACTGACCTAATAAACTCTTTTGGAGTCAAGCAAAACGTCTCCGGGCCCACTCATCGTTTTAATCATACGCTAGATTTAATTATATCGCATGGAATTGATCTTACTGATATAGATATCGTACCTCAAAGTGATGATGTTACTGACCATTTCCTTGTATCGTGCATGCTGCGTATTACTGATATTAACTATATGGCTCCGCGTTATCATCCGGGCAGAGCTATTGTTCCAGCCACCAAAGACAGATTCACAAATAACCTGCCTGATTTATCTCAACTGCTCTGTGTACCCATAAACACATATGAACTAGACGAAATGACTAGTAACATGGGCACTATCTTCTCTAATACATTAGAAGCTGTTGCCCCCATCAAATTGAAAAAGGTTAGAGAAAAACATACTGCGCCATGGTACAGCAGTAATACCCATTCTCTCAAGAAAAAAACTCGTAGTCTTGAGCGCAAATGGAGAAAAACTAACTTGGAAGTTTTTAGACAAAAGTTTTTATGTCCAGCTATAGACAGGCTCTAAAAGCTGCCAGGGCCGAGCATATCCACAAACTCATAGAAAATAACCAAAACTATCCAAGGATAGTCTTAAATTGATTTTTCCGTACATTTCTGCCATATGTACATTAATTGACAGTCACCACTGATAAGCTACCACTAAATATTGTAGAAACTTAATTTGCTGTAAAGTTGCTTTGCAATGATTTGTATCGTGAAAAGCGCTGTACAAATAAACTTGACTTGACTTGACTTGACTGTCTGCTTAATATCTACAAACACTTTATTTTGATGGTCGCTCAACAGACGTTCTGCTGACTATAAGTAACTTTGCAAGTATGACAACTTATTCTACCCTTACAGTCTACAAATGCTCTAATGAGAGTTATTTGACATGTAGTTGCAAAGTTACTTACAGTTATTAGAATGTCTAAAGTGGACTATCGAAATAAAGTGTAACCGATATACTCCATTAATTGGTACTATAAATATATTTTCAGGATTATGAAATCCGTATGCACTGCCGCAATGTTTCAATTGCTTGCTTGATCAGCCATTTAGTCAACTGTCTCTCTACATAGCAGTTTATAGACTGCAGATGAAAGTTTGGCATTGTGGAACAATCCTGGCGATTTCTGTGATCGTGGCTCCTAAACGGTGGTCCTATGTCATACAGTGAAAGAGGTTCAAAGACGGCCATTGTCACGGTCTTGCGACCAAAGATGATCATCACTCAGTGTGTTTGCTGCTACGACCCACATTTACTGACCAGCCAAATTGCGACATGAAATCAATGTGACACAGCGCTACAACATAAAACTGCTTACCTCAAGCTCTTATCAATTCCTCTTTCGCCACTTCCACTTTTTTTTCAGCACACATAAAAACTACAACTGCCAAAGTGTGATTCATCATGCTCTTTTTGTTTACCACTAGCGCATGCTGATGACGTTTTATTCTTCTACAGTATATTAACGTGCATCGTAGCCTTCGAGTCAAAGGTGTCATCATCATACAGTCTGCATGCAAGTCGTACCCAAATTTATTAGATCCATGTCGCGGTGTGATTTGCAATGATCTTATAGGATTGCTAAAATCGTGCAGTATGTAGAAGGCTTTAAAGACTTCAGACTTGACTCGGACTGCAGATGAAAGACTTTGTTGCACATGTTTGGTGAGCTCACTGACGCCGCTGTATTGGCTGCCGTCGCATCATCCAAGTGGATGCTGCACACTGGTGGTGGGTGAAGAGAGACCCTGGATATGATTGTAAAGCGCTTTGAGAATCAAACCTGCAACCTTCGAGTTACAGGTTCTACTCTCTAACCCCTATGCACATGCCTGCCAAATAAAGTGGCTAAATAGGACATCAGTTATCGGGGACATTAAAAGTCATCACACTGAGCAGGTAAAATACCTTCCAGTCCTCATTGTGTTTATAATCATGCTTGCAAACTATTCTAACTCAGACGTTCGGTGGCTTATTTCATGAAGCCGGTTTCAGTGACTACACTGATAAGTTTGAGCTTAGTTTGAGAAAACTTTTTAGAGTAAAGAAGATAGATAGAAGGTTTTATAGTGTTCATCCCCATGGTAGTATATGGTACACACAGCTAAACTGGAGCAGGTTTTTTTTAGGGGTAAGAGATTGCAAAACTAAAGGCTTATTTGAGATTAGCAAATTCTGTGCAGAGCCTATCACCAGTGATCACTGCAAGATGCATGTTGGTGTTACAATATATTCAGGTCCTGAGAAATAAGGTTTCACTGGCTGGAGCTTACATGAATATTCATGAATTTCCCCTATTGTGGGTGGGTCCTTGTGTAAACAATGTGTAAATGAATGAAATTTTGAAAATGTAATTAAGTTTAAGTGTTAAGCTTAAACTGCAACTGTTCACATTATCAAAACAATATTGTAATATGATAAATCATCTTTGATTATAGGTTACGGAAAAGCAAACATAATTTATGCTAGTCTTGTCAGGGTTCTGCAAGAAATGGGACCCAGATGGGGTTTTTATTAACAAGACAGTAGACTAGAGACAGCAAGGAGAGTGAGGCGTAAAAGTCCAAACAGTGGAGCAGGGCAGACAACACGACAACAGGCAGGAGGGATGACCACCGTCAAAGTCCAAGTTGGCAACAAACTTGAGCACAGGAGAGGCAGCTCCAGAGGAAAGACTAGACAGGAACACAGGGAACCCGTAGCTTTATGTAGATCTTAGATCTTAGATCTTAGCACCAGTCTTGCTGCCTGGTAGAGGCTCACAGAACCAAAAGCAAGACACGTTTGATTCATTGTTCTGAGACATTCTTTTGTGGCATAGGTCAGCAGCTACTTCAAGAATATTGTTTTAAATTGTGATGATATTTAAATTGGCAAATTAGCTCAAAAAGGAAATGTATTTAAATAATTACAATTAATTATAATCAATTATAATTATTTGTATTAGCTGCCAGAAGTAACTGTACACTGTAACCGATTTTTGTAAGTTGAACAGTATTATACTGTAATATGTACAGTAAGATACTGTAAAATGTGTATACAGTATTTTACTGTAAACCGCAGAGGATTATGGGAAAATATACAGTCACTACTGTATTTCCTCACTACTGTAAATCAATTTACAGTAGTGAACTTGCCCTCGAAAAACTGACCAATGGCAAGGGAGTTCTTTTTTGACTGTTTGTTGGAAGTGGCCGTAAAGGGACAAAAGAGAAATGCACCGTTAACTCCACAAAAGGTTAGTATATTATTTCTGTTTTACGCAAAACTGCGATATTTTAAGATGTTTTCACTTGTTAACAGCAAACTAATATTATTCATCGTGTCATTTTTTATGTTGGGAGTTGGAGCCTTTTTTTCTGACTGACGGCCGGAATGCCGCCAAATTTGTTATTTTCAGATTTCTAGTCTGGATGTAGTCTGCAGCGTCGGAGGTGTAACGTTATTTTGGATCCTCTTCTTGTGAATGCCATAGTATCGATGATAACATCAACTGGTAAGTTATTAATGTCAGTTAGCCGAAGTTAACTCACTTAGTTGAACAAAGAGAAGCATAGTAAGTTATCTTCTCTACTCTGCCTCTTTATCGCAAGTAAGGTAATTCTCTTCAAATGCTATTTAAGTCAGAAAGTGTGTACCAATGTAAGCGGTGCTAACAACAGGTGAGCTTCCATCAGCTTAACTAACGTTAATGTTGCTAAATTAGCCAAATTAGCCTCTAGCCTCCACTAACTCACAGAACAGGTTGACTTTTTAAAGAGAGGAACATGCTAGCACATGTTGAATAAACATGAGCACTGCAC
>NW_015629534.1:59890-60137 GCF_001515625.1 Sinocyclocheilus rhinocerous
AACCTCGATCTCTACCACTCCAACAGCGCCTCCTGCTGGCAGAGAATTAGTTTGTATATATATGCTGCCACAAATAGAGTGCAAGTCTGTGGGAAACACTGTAATATTATTTATGCAATTTATGCAATTTAATTATAATTAATTATACTTGTCAGTTTAAAAATAAAAAATTAAGCCACTTAGCCAATGTAGCCAATGTACATAGCCTATTTTATTTGAAGTGTATCCCGTGTATTCTGATACATGC
>NW_015629534.1:60362-60467 GCF_001515625.1 Sinocyclocheilus rhinocerous
TTGTAGGTGCTAGTATATAACGTTTTTATTAACGTCAAAGTGCATACAGCACCAACAAGTTTGACAGTTGTGACAGTTGATGTAAACACTGCTTTGAAAAATAAT
>NW_015629534.1:68063-69594 GCF_001515625.1 Sinocyclocheilus rhinocerous
AATGAAAACTAGAAATGGCTCCGTAGAGTAGCTATCGCTAGGTGAGTGATATGCGCTAAACAATACTCGGCAGTGTGAAAGGGATCTGAGTGAGTGTTATATAGTGAATGTGTGATTGGTTACAGCTGTGTGCAATCAGTGCTGTGTGCAATCAGTGCAATGGATGATGGGATATGTAGTCCGGAATGAGTGCAACAGTTTGTGTAGTGCGAGAGTCAATGTAAAGGAAGGGTGACCTCTGTTGGTGAGTGAAAGAAGTTCATAGACCAGATTCGTGACAGTGGGGATGCCCCTTTTTTAAGCTAGTGCTCTGAGAGGTCAAGATTTGTAATTTGTACTTTTAAAAAGAAAATGTTCGACAATTAAAAATAATATTATCAGAACTAAAGCTCATGAGTTAGGGATGGTAAATGCTGGGATGGTAAAAATCATGGTTTACAGTGCAGTACCACAATTGGATTGTTTTTTACAGGTAAAAAATGTTTAAACTAAATGAAAATAAACTCTACAGTACTGATACTGTAAATGAAAATACGGTAATAATACTGTAAATAAAATACAGTAAAGACATTATTGTACTGTAAATGCAATTACAGTAATAATACTGTAAACACTGAACATTTAATTTTTATTGTATTTTTGAAAATACTAGTTAATGTTATCGCATTGGACTCAAACTTACTGACTTTGTTTACATAAGTACTTCTCAAAAATTTTGGGGGAATTTTCATAATTTTTTTGTGGGTTTTATTTCACCTTGTCACACTTGTGGTGTTCCCGGTCAAAAATGACCGGCCTCCAAACAATTGCTTATAAATCTCTCAAATATTTTTTTCACTCAAAAAATGAGGTGCCTACTCTCAGGTAAATGAGGCCTACGATTAATCTGATGCAAATAGAAACACAAAACCAGTCATAAATGAAGGAAAACAAGTTGACAAAAAGATTAAATGTTTTTTACAGGTAAAAAATGTTTAAACTAAATGAAAATAAACTCTACAGTACTGATACTGTAAATGAAAATACGGTAATAATACTGTAAATAAAATACAGTAAGGACATTATTGTACTGTAAATGCAATTACAGTAATAATACTGTAAACACTGAACATTTAATTTTTATTGTATTTTTGAAAATACTAGTTAATGTTATCGCATTGGACTCAAACTTACTGACTTTGTTTACATAAGTACTTCTCAAAAATTTTGGGGGAATTTTCATAATTTTTTTGTGGGTTTTATTTCACCTTGTCACACTTGTGGTGTTCCCGGTCAAAAATGACCGGCCTCCAAACAATTGCTTATAAATCTCTCAAATATTTTTTTCACTCAAAAAATGAGGTGCCTACTCTCAGGTAAATGAGGCCTACGATTAATCTGATGCAAATAGAAACACAAAACCAGTCATAAATGAAGGAAAACAAGTTGACAAAAAGATTAAATCCAATATTTGGTGATAATATAGTATAATGAAATGAAAGAATATCACCTACAGCTCAACCTGGCAAAGACTGAGCTTCTTGTCTTCCCT
>NW_015629534.1:72035-72470 GCF_001515625.1 Sinocyclocheilus rhinocerous
CTAGGAATATTGTTTCTCAACTATTATGTAAATGCTATCGCATTGGACTCAAACTTACTGACTTTGTTTACATAAGTACTTCTCAAAAATTTTGGGGGAATTTTCATAATTTTTTTGTGGGTTTTATTTCACCTTGTCACACTTGTGGTGTTCCCGGTCAAAAATGACCGGCCTCCAAACAATTGCTTATAAATCTCTCAAATATTTTTTTCACTCAAAAAATGAGGTGCCTACTCTCAGGTAAATGAGGCCTACGATTAATCTGATGCAAATAGAAACACAAAACCAGTCATAAATGAAGGAAAACAAGTTGACAAAAAGATTAAATCCAATATTTGGTGATAATATAGTATAATGAAATGAAAGAATATCACCTACAGCTCAACCTGGCAAAGACTGAGCTTCTTGTCTTCCCTGCCACTCCAACTCTACAGT
>NW_015629534.1:72980-75908 GCF_001515625.1 Sinocyclocheilus rhinocerous
GATTCGAACCCATTCCTCCAGAGGAGACTGCGACCTGAACGCTTCCTGACGCTTGTGTTCAGTGAGAGCTGACTTGTTGGAGCTACACCTAAAAGCATGGACCTAAAAGCTAGTGATTCTCTGTTCAACCCCATCAACCGACAGGCCTCGTTGGCGCAGTTAGGCAGTGCGTCAGTCTCATAATCTGAAGATCTTGAGTTCGAGCTTCACATGGGGCAGTGTGTTGCTTTTTGATACCTGAGAGCGCTTAGACGAAACAGCGGGTTTCTCTGTTCTCTTCCCTGTGGTTGTCCCTATCTCCTGGGGGCAAAAGACCACAGCTCCTCTGGAGGGCAGGCAACATGACGTTTTGTGAAAAACTGTGAGGTTCCAGGTAAATTCCCTGAATCTCATCCATTATATTCAGTCCTATGCTATACTTTGATAAACAATGTCGTCACAATTCTGCATTCATGCTGGGCTAATGCTGAATGTATGCAGTAATAGACCACATTGCAAAGACCGCTCGATCTTGCAGGTTTGCATTGCACAACATCAGAAAGATCAGGCCCTTTCTAACGGGGCATGCTGCACAACTTCTTGTCCAGGCCCTTGTCATTTCTAGGCTGGACTACTGCAATGCTCTTCTGGCTGGACTTTCCATCAAGCACAATCAAACCTCTACAAATGATTCAGAATGCAGCGGTACGACTGGTCTTCAACGAGCCCAAAAGAGCCCACGTTACACCTCTCTTTATCTCCTTGCACTGGCTACCTGATGCGGCTCGAATCAAGTTCAAGACATTGATGCTTGCATATTGAACAGCCACAGACTCAGCACCCGCCTACTTCCACTCACTACTACTAATCTACATCCCCTCCAGAAGTCTGAGATCCGCTAGTGAGCAACGCCTCGTGGTACCATCACAGAGAGGCTCAAAATCACTTTCCAGAACATTCTCGTTCACCGTTCCTGGCTGGTGGAACGATCTCCCCACCCCTATCCGGAATGCTGAATCCCTGACCATTTTCAAGCGACAGCTGAAAACTCATCTCTTTCGAAGCTACTTGACTTCATCATCATAAAAAAAAATAAATAAAAAATAAAAATTCTCTCTCTTTATCTATTCCTTCTCTTTCTAGCGTGTACTTATTTGAACAATGTCTAAAAACTTGGTATTACAAGCACTTCCTGTATCTGTGTGCCTCTTTTAAGAAGAATCGCTTTATGTATCCCGCTTTATGTATCCCCCAATTGTAAGTCGCTTTGGATAAAAGCGTCTACTAAATGTCTAAATGTAAATGTAATGAGAGATTTATAAGCAATTGTTTGGAGGTGTGGAGGTGTGCAAAAGTTCGAGTGTGACTTTTTGCAATTTTGCACAAAATAAAAGCATTTCAAACCAAACTTCCTGATTAAACATTAAAGCACACTAGTGTGATAAACAGTGCAAATGTTCATAATTTGTTATCTCATTGTGAAAATTATACATAAAAAATGCTTTTTTCACTCAAAAAATGAGGTACCTACTCACAGATAAATGAGGCCTACGATTAATCAGATGCAAATATAAACACAAAACCAGTCCTAAATGAAAGAAAACAAGTTGACAAAAAGATTGAAACCAATATTTGGTGATAATATAGCATAATGAGAGATTTATAAGCAACTATTTGGAGGCCGGTCATTTTTGACCGGGAACACCACGAGTGTTACATGAATTCGAACACAACCAGAGGGTTAAGGCTGCTCTAAAGCGGGTCTATGTCTGCTCAGAATTCAGTGTAAAGACACAATGCCGCATAAAAGCAGACCTAAAATACGCCGGGTCTGACCCACCTCAGTCCCTAGTATCAAAGGCAACGCAATGCTGTTTTGATTCAGTGTAAATGAAACGCGAAACAGTAAAGTGTCACTCTAAGCAGCGTCGTTGTCATGACAACCCAAAGGACGCCTGTCAGTTCGAGCCAAAAACACGTAGCCTACAGTAAGCTAGCTCCATTTGTTTTAGCTAACATTAATTTAAAAAAATGTCTACCAATAGGGGAAACAACTGGTCAGACAAAGAAGTAAAAGACCTTCTTTTAATAAGAGCAGAGGAAGAAATTAAACGGCAAATTGACGGAACTGTAAGAGACAGCAATGTGTACTGTACTACTGCTGAGAGACTTCGACTTCGCGGTGTGCAGAGAGAAAAGAAGCAGGTTACGGCTAAGCTCAAAAGTCTGAGAAGTTTTTACCTAAAAACAAAAGACCAATAATACTTTTTATGATATGTGTGATTATATCTGGGGACATCGTCCCTGTGCTTTGCCGGTAAATGCTGTGGCGTCTGCTTAGGATCATTCAGGGTCATGGGGGCTTTATGTCTCAGAGACCCTTTCAGCCTTTTGACATTTGCATATAAATTACAGTCCTGGCCCCAGATTCTACAGTTATATGGGTGCTAAATTGCCAATGGTCTTTCCCCCATTATCAAGAAGATGGTAACCAGATCAAATCTCTGGTCTCCCCATCGACTTCAAACACATTCCAAACATCAGGACTCTTTGTTCAGCAATGAAGCCAATGCAAGTAACCGTTTACAACTATTTATAAGCGTGTTTAAGTTTGAGCCCCTTTTAAGGTGGTTTTAGATTCTTTGATGATTCTCATTAGGTTGTGGTTAATTGATGTGAAATACTGCCATTCTTTTGCTTGTCCCTCTCTCTTTCTTACTTTCCTTCATTCTGTATATATGTGTTTTGCTTGATTTAGTTGTATGTTAGCTATAGTTTCATTTATTAAATCCCTTATAGTCACAATTGATTGTCTCTGTGTGCTGCTCACAATTCGAAGTCACTGAATGTTTGATCCCTTGCTACATGCTAAATTACTGCTAGCACTGCATAAAGTATGAAAGCTATTGTTCCTTGGCCAGGAAAATAATCTTTCCTAGAATTGATAAA
>NW_015629534.1:76053-79876 GCF_001515625.1 Sinocyclocheilus rhinocerous
GTTTGTGAGCAAACTCAGTATCAATTTATTTGTGTTCTTATATTATGCGCACTTAGAGTAAGACAAGTCGCAACGCGAACTCACTCTGTTGATTGGATGTTTCAAAGCCACCTCCAGTACTGTATTTTAACAGCCTCTATTTGTCTAACATTTGTCACTGTTAATTGTTTAAGTAAACTGCAGTTCATAATATTAAAATTGTTCTCTAAATGAAGAAATCTCTTTACAGTACATTTTAATATGATCAAAATCGGCTGTTGGAACGAAGAAATCTTCCTTCATTGCGATAAAGATTGATTTGAGCGATGTTACTCTTATCATCTTTTAAAGGCCTTATCTGATTGTATTGCTAGATTGAAGTCATTGCGTATTCCAATTTCGTTCAACTAGACGATCTCACTCTCTTAGGTTTAACCATTAGAGTAGCTGACTAATACGTGCCTAATGCAGATCTGATCATAAGAACACTGCGAGTCAGTAACTGATTGGAATGTAAATGGGAGCTTTTAAAACCTTGATCAAGTGAAATTTGTATAACAACAGCGAAGAAACCCTGTTGCTTATAATTTTTATTGTGTACTAGCAGCCAAGAAATCCTGCCACACATCATTGTGCAGTTAAGTTGCACAAACTGTAAGAATCTAAGCCACATTGTTCTTGTGATAGCTGCAATAAATTGTCCGTTAGAATGAGAGCAATCTCACACTAAACGCGATCAGTTTTAAGCACAATTGGCGTTAAGGCACAGTACCTAAAACTAACGCTAGAGGGCATTAAGTATCTAACACTTCTTGAACTCCACCTCTGCCCTCCTGATTTCACCTTGTGTGGGCTCACCCACTCCACCTTGTGGGCATTCTCAGCTAGGTCGACTTCCCTCTCCCTAAATCCATGTACTTCAATTAGTTTTTAGTCATTATTATCATTCTCACCATTCTAGTTACCTGCCGTTTTATTTCTTTATTTTAGTATTATTTTTGTTTCTACTTTATTATCTTTTATTACTTTTATCATTTTTTTTAAATTTAAAAAAAAATTTTTTTTCAGGTTTCTCTCCCCCTCTTCTCTCTCACTTTACCACTCACTTATTTAAATTTAGTTTAAACAGTGTTTGAATTCAAATTTAAAGTTAATTTCTGTATTCTAGCCATTTTTGTTCACCTATAGGTAACACTCCCTCTAGTGCTTAGTTGGTGAAGTGACAGTTGCCTCCACGGCGAATCGCAGTGAGCTGCCACAGAATCCAGACTGAATCACCTCAATCCATCACTAAGCCTAGCCATAGAATACTGACCCATCCAGCTAGCGAAACCCCAAAATCAGGTTGCTCCTCAATCTTTAAGGTAATTAGCCGCTCCACAGGCTGCCACACTAGATGTTATGACCCAGTAGCGCCCTCTACTCGGTAGGCCCTGTCATAACCCCTAACAGGAATTAAAGGCTTAAACCTGCTCTCTCCTCTATCTTTTTTTGTTTGTTTGTTTTTCATTTTGTTCTGTTTTGTTTGCCTAGAGACCGAACCTTTGAGAATCATCAAGGAAGGCTGAGTAATAGATTGACGACCCAAGCTGCCAAAGTCTTTAGACGATCACGCTGTCAACAATCTTCAGTTAGATCCTTTCCGGTGCCCCCCCACAACAATCAGACACACCTTGCCATTCACGGCCGAGATAACAGGTGTCTGGTCTACACTCCGCAAACTGTTTGTACTCCTCAAACAGACCGTGCATAGAACATATAATTACTATAATAACCTGAGCGACCTGATGTCACATGATCCTACACAGGACTACAGTCACAAAGATCTCACGAAGATCATCGGGTCACTAGCCCACAACCTTCTCGCTCAGGCAAAGCTGGGTGAAGCAAGCATCTCCCGCATTGAACAGGAAGCAGCAGCGCTGAAGCTCCAGGCTGAGGAGGCTCAGAGAAACCTGGTGCTTGCTCAAAGTCAACTGCAAACCCTGCAGAAGGCCACGACGTGCACACCTACATAAAAGACATTGACTTTCACTTGCAAACTGTTGCCAATGTTACCACACGAGACAGACTCTATCTCCTCAGGATCACCTCCAGCCGTGAGGTGCGGAGCTTTCTAGACCAGCAGCCAGAAACAGTCAAAGTGGATTACCAGCAACTGCAGCAGGCTTTGATTAAGGAGTTCTCTGACCCAGAGTCAGAGCAAGGACTGATTACTGCCATGGACCTTAAACAGGGCAGACAGGAAACCACCAGCCGCGGGAACGTCTCGGCCCAATAGCAAGGTTCAAGGTCGCTGCTCTGTACTTTCCAGCTAGGCAAAGACTCTGCCTCATACGGACCCCAGGTTAAGGGGGGCTTACAGCTGAATGATGTCACAACAACTGACCCCATACTAGCACTGTGGGCAGACAATTCAGCCATCAGCCTCTCACTGTTCAAAGTACCAGCTTACACCAAAGGGGTCGCTGTTCGACTCAACCTGTGAAGCGGCCAAGCTCCGAGCCACGCCCTAAGCTTCTTCCAACCTTCACCCGAATGGGGAACTGGGCCTCACTTTGGAAGCCACACCCCCTCGTTGAAGTGACATCTTGGGCAGTGTACATCCTGTTTAACAACTGGACGGCAACGGATGTCAGAGTGCCCAAGGCCTACCGTCTGGGACGGCTAGTGAGTTATGACTTCCATGACTTTGAACTGATTTTACCAATAATTGGACAGGTATTTTGACGAGAATGTCTGCCAAGGCATGCCCACAGCCTACGTCGATGGATGTTACTGGACAGGACCGCATGAGATTGTGGACAAACTCTCCCCTGTCGCATATCGGATCAAGCTGAGTCGGGGACAGAAAGAACCAGTTTTCAAATGGGTCCTCGTAACCAGATCAAGAGACATGTGGCTGCTGGCAGCGAAAGACGGGGGGGCGGGGGCGGGGGCTAGGGCTAACTAGGCCCCGCTGTAGTTCTCAAAACGAAAGACTGTCCTAACCAGTCCAAGCATCTCGACCAAAGACATTCATTATCTCTGCCCCAGCAAGCTCTTCCTCCGAGACAACACTGAAGGAATCTGCGGGTTACAACCCATGCAAAGAGAGACACTCTGCCCTGCTGAGGCCAAGCCTCGCACACAAGTCACAGAAATGCAAGCAGAGATTGTGGGAAATCAGTGGCTCATCAACACGCCCATCCATACCGCCACACTGACCAATGACCAGCATGACACTGCCACCCGTGTCAGCCTGCCCAACCAGAGTATGTGGATTCAAGTGCCCAAAGGTGCCATCCTCCACCTCGGTGACCTGGCGCTGTACCACCTTCCAAGTGAAGAGTACCAATCCGAGGTCAAAGGCTGAGGAAAATTAGAAACCACATGCCATCCGGCCTTCCTGATCCACCTACCATCTGACAATCAGGATCCACCTGCCATCAGGCCTTCAGGATCCACCTGCCATCCGATCATCATGATCCACCTGCTGTCCGACCATCATGACAACTCTTGTCTGACGATGTTTGAAGGTGAACTTCGTTGACCGATTCATATCTCAGCCATCTGTATGACCATAGCTGGCCCTATTCTGGTCCTGTACGCTGGACCAGATGGGTTCCACATGTCAGCCTCAACAAAACCATAACCAAGCCACTTGATACACACCCCTCCCAGATGAATAATCACAACAACGACAGTATTCTGAACAAATATTTAATCATGTTTAATCAGCAAACCAAGTTGAATGAATCTCACACCTAACATGCTTATTTGTTTTGCTTGGGCAGTGTGTTCACCCTGTTGGAGTATGGCAGTGTGAATTGGCTTTTAGGTGCTTTGGAAAACAAAACAAAAA
>NW_015629534.1:79893-83087 GCF_001515625.1 Sinocyclocheilus rhinocerous
AGTGCCAAAGGGGGGTGATGCTGATGTATGCTCACGACGCATCATGTGCGGGACACAACAGCACAAGTTGATCCGAGTTGGAAATTCCAGCCTTCTTCAAGGATCACAGTCTCACCCTGGAACCTGAATTGGAACTGAGCATTGAGGAAGGGGGGTCCCAGATGATTGACATCACCCCAGTCGACACAGCCTTCCAAGCACTGTCTCGGTTGCCTGTCCAGACCACCTTTCCCGTTGCCCGATCCTGGACCTCTGCCGACAGGGCACTTTGCCTCGCCACAGCAATCGGGTACACCTCTTGCCCTTGCCTTTGTCCTTTTTAACAGAGTCAATGGGGTGCAAAGGTCCATGAACCGGTGTACAGCTGCCCTTCCTCAAACCTTCAAACGGAGCCACCGGAAAAGAGGGACCCAAGCGGAGACAATGCTGAACCTGACCAAGGTTAAACCCCAAGCTGAGGATCCAAAGGCTGAGGAAAATTAGAAACCACATGCCATCCGGCCTTCCTGATCCACCTACCATCTGACAATCAGGATCCACCTGCCATCAGGCCTTCAGGATCCACCTGCCATCCGATCATCATGATCCACCTGCTGTCCGACCATCATGACAACTGTTGTCTGACGATGTTTGAAGGTGAACTTCGTTGACCGATTCATATCTCAGCCATCTGTATGACCATAGCTGGCCCTATTCTGGTCCTGTACGCTGGACCAGATGGGTTCCACATGTCAGCCTCAACAAAACCATAACCAAGCCACTTGATACACACCCCTCCCAGATGAATAGTCACAACAACGACAGTATTCTGAACAAATATTTAATCATGTTTAATCAGCAAACCAAGTTGAATGAATCTCACACCTAACATGCTTATTTGTTTTGCTTGGGCAGTGTGTTCACCCTTTTGGAGTATGTCAGTGTGAATTGTCTTTTAGGTGCTTTGGAAAACAAAACAAAAAACAGCAAATATAATATATATATATATTATGTTTACGCAATTAACACAAAATTCTTAAATAAGGTACTTTCTCTATTTTTGCAATATTCAAGTGTTCATGTCCCTGAATAATATCTGCATGCACCTAAGTCTGAAGAGTACACATAATATCTAGTAGACAGCAATCCTTGTGAGTGAGAAGTCCGGTGTGGAGGCTGGATCTGGAACTGACTTCTGTCCAGGTTATCTGTCTTCATGTACCGAATTGAAATACAATTCAAACAAACAATGTAGTGTGAGGCTCTTAAATTCACAATGCTCATTTTGGCCTCGGTGGTGAAGTGTGCAGAAAATTCTGCCGGACTGAAATTTAGTCTTTGGTGAACAGTCTTCAAGAGTGCAAATAAGATTTAAAATTTTAAGTACCTTTCAGGCTCGCGTGAGGTTTTCACAAGCAACAAAGTCTACTTCAACAAACACTTCACTAAAGTTTAGAAAATAATATACATACAGACCGTTACAGTTTGAAGTGAGGTACGTTCACAGTACTCTGGTCCTGTCTTACCGTTATTAATTTTAATTTTAAAGATCTTTTTTTTATTATCATCTGTGTCATTTTTCGAATTATGATGGACTCCTTTTTAGGTTGTTGTGTATGAAGTGTCCTCAGTGCAGAGTTAAACAAGATGGCCTTGTAGGACATACAGGAAATATTTTATATTTATTTGAAATATTTTTTTTTATATTTGATAAACTTTTGAATGTTTGAGGTTTTACTTACTAGTCAGATGGTTCATAGTGCCTTGGAGATGTTCTTAGACAGGAGATCCGCTCCAGCTCTGCAGCATGGCCATCAGCATGGAAGAATATAGGAACAATTTGTCACGCAACCAGCAATATGTAGTAGGCTATACAATGTCAGGTTTATTAGAAATAAACAAACTACAGCAGAGGTGAAATGCAGAAAAGAGAAATAATAATATACAAAACATACCAAAAAAAACAAAAAAAAATCTTAAAGGGGTCATAGGATGCTACATGCACTTTTACAAGTTGTGTGAACTGAAATGTGGAATGCATCTATGTTCGCGCAAATCATTCATGATCCAGCCATCATCTACAGAAGAAGTGAATATAATGTTTTGTGATGAATCTTTGCAAATCGCCTTTCCTAATAATGTGCTAATTAGCAAGTTTCAGGAATGCATAAGTTATTTAATAAGATTCTCAGATCACCTGTGTTTCCTGTATCTCTGTCAGCAGCTCCCATTATACATTTTCTTGTAACTTCCCCTGTTTTAGGGTTTTTTTCTGACGCTCCTGAAATCACAGTACAATTCATCAATATTTGTTTGCAATGAAAGTTCAAAACGTGTTTGAAATAGTTTCAGCCCATTAGTTCATGTAAGTGACGTCACCGATTGACCCCACAGTGCAGACTTTTAGGTTAAATTAATTAGCTTATTACTTCCATTTATCTATTGGCAAAGTACCAGCAAAACATTTACAAACGCACTCTCGGGAGCTTTTTGTGTTGGCGGACGGTGCTTCAGCGTTGGTCGTTCCTGTGTCGAGTGGGTTGCGCACTTCAGGCTGCACTACCCCCTGTCGTGCTGCAAATGGCCGTTTCCCCTGTGCGTCTCAGCACGTAAAAGAGCATTTCCCTAAAAGAGCTAATTTCTCTAAAAGAGTACAATAAGTGGGTGCGTCTTTGTAAAGACGACGGATCGTAATCGCTGCCTCACGTGTCTGGGCATTAAACACGCTGCGGTGGCGTTCGCGGATGAGTCATGTTCCCATGGCGGCGGGCCAGGCTCCGTTTCCTCCAGGGGGGAGGAGCTCCTTTGCCTCTGCCGCGATCTTCAAAGAGCGTACCAGCGGTATCCTTCGGTGCTCCTCCCGACGACTGGATGTCAATCACTGCATCGGAGGGAGAGCTCTCTGGAGAGGAAGATTCGGCTGCGCTGCCGCCCTCCGGGACGGTGGCAAGGCCAGAATCGGATCCAGAGATGTCGGCTATGCTTTCCCGGGCCGCCGAGAGGGTAGGGCTCGAGTGGAAACTGGTTTCTGGGGGTGGCTCGCGCTGGTTCTCAGCGCCCCGTCTCAGTGCCTTTAGTGCCTTTCGTGCATGAGGAGCTCACCAGGTCATGAACGGCACCTTTTACTGCCAGAAACCTGCTGGTTCTGCTGGTTCGACCACCCTCGACGGTGGTGCAGCTAGGGGGTATACAAGGGTCCCCCCGGTGGAGCGGTC
>NW_015629534.1:86801-87936 GCF_001515625.1 Sinocyclocheilus rhinocerous
CTGGTGGAGCGGTCGGTTGCGATGCAAGTGTGTCCTAATACCGCCTCCACCCGGCAGGGCGAACCGTGCCTCCCCTCCCAGGCCTGTAGGTACTCGTCTGGCCTGTCCGGCGATGCTTATACGGCCTGTGGAGAAGCTGCCTCCGCCTTACACGCTACAGCGTTACTTCAGGTTCATCAGGCCAAGGCACTGAGGGACCTGCATGAGGGTGGTCATGATCCGGAAGTTTTGAAAGAGCTCCGAACTGCTACTGACCTTGCACTCCGAGCGAAGCAAATGGTCACCGCGAGTTCTCTGGGTCGTGCGATGTCCACACTTGTGGTCCAGGAGCGCCATCTCTGGCTGTGTCTGATTGATATGAGGGACACCGACAAAATTCGGTTCCTTAATGCCCCTGTGTCCCAGACCGGCGGCCTCTTCTGCGACGCGGTCGAGAGCGTGGCCCAGCAGCTCTCGGCTGCACAGAAGCAGACTGAGGCGGGTCGTCACACTGCCTCCACTCGTCCGCCAGCCTGCCAGCGCCCCAGCCTGCTCGTCGCCGAGGGCGGCTCCCTGCGTCCACCCCTGCTCCCGCGCCGCATCCGCAGCAGCCTCCAGGAAGCGGCACCATGGAGCTGGGCGTAGGCAAGCCGGCCCCACCCTTCCAGGCCCCCGTAAAACCTGCCGGTGAGCGAAAGAGCAAGAGGCCCCGGGACGGGTGACTCAGAGAGGGAGGACGCTGCTCTTTGGGGGATGGTGAAGGCACCTCTCCCTCCCCCGGAGGAGGGCTGGGTGGAGAATCTGGAAAATCTTGACGAGAGAGCGGTTTTCTCTGTCCCTGGGTCCCAGGAGAGCACGGAGAATCGCGGACGGATCAGCACCGGACCACACTCATCCTCCTCCATCGCAAGCAGGCAGCAGCGGGCGGTTCGAGAGCATCAACAAAGGCCCTACTCACGCACCCTCTGCCAAACTATGGAACCAGGGAAGCGTTGGGCCGCACACTCAGACCCCTCTTTGGTCTGCTCACAGGACACCTAAGTTGGGTCCCTGCATTCCACCTTGCTGCCCCACTGCGGGTACGGTGGTGGTTCCGCTGGTCCCGCTTGCACGGTATCTGGGTGCCTGGCTAGCGCTACCCAACCCGTCTCGTTGG
>NW_015629534.1:88214-89287 GCF_001515625.1 Sinocyclocheilus rhinocerous
GGAGAATGGAGACTCCATCCCCAGACGGTCCAGACGGTTTTGGAGACATTTCGGAGCCGCTCAGGTAGACCGGTTTGCCTCTCCAGCCTCTCTAGACCAGTTTCCCTCTCACTGCCAGTTATTCTTCTCCCTGACCAAGGGAACACTCGGCCCGGATGCACTGGCACACAGCTGGCCGCAGGGCCTGCGCAAGTATGCGTTTCCCCCAGTGAGCGCACTCTTATACCTAGAAGTGGAACCTGTTTGTCGAGAAGACCCCCGGAGATGCCCGATTGGGGTCATGCTTCCTTTTTGCAGCAAGGGTTGGAGCGAAGGCTGTCTCCCTCCACCATTAAAGTCTATGTCACTGCGATTGCTGCTAACCATGACCCCGTGGAAGGGAAGTCGGTAGGGAAGCATGATCTGGTCATCAGGTTCCTTAGGGGAGCGAGAAGGTTAAATCCTACCCGGCCCTCCTCTATACCCTCTTGGCTCAAAGCACTACAGCAGGGCCCATTTGAGCCTTTGCAGTCAGTCGAGCTAAAGTTTCTTTCAATGAAAAATCTGCTCCTGCTTGCACTGGCCTCCATCAAGAGGGTAGGGGACCTGCATGCATTTTCGGTCGACGATTAGTGTCTAGAGTTTGGGCTGGCTGACTCCCAGGTAATCCTAAGGCCCCGGCCCGGCTATGTGCCCAAGGTTCCCACTACTCCCTTCAGGGATCAGGTGGTGAGCCTACAAGCACTGCCCCCGGAGGAGGCAGACCCAGCACTAGCTTTGCTCTGTCCTGTTCGAGCCTCCAGAGGCTACGTAGGCCGGACACAAAGCTTTACGACCTCAGACCAGCTCTTTGTCTGTTACGGAGGCCGGCAGAAGGGGAAGGCCATCTCTAAGCAGAGGATGGCCCACTGGATTGTGGATGCCATCACCCTGGCTTATCAGGCACAGGGTGTGCCCTGCCCCCTCAGGTTGCGAGCTCACACTACTAGGAGTGTTGCATCCTCCTGGGCGCTGGCTCGTGGCGTCTCGCTGACAGATATTTGTAGAGCTGCGGGCTGGGCGACCCCCAACACGTTCGCTAGATTCTATAACCT
>NW_015629534.1:89659-92244 GCF_001515625.1 Sinocyclocheilus rhinocerous
TTTTCTGATGCTCCTGAAATCACAGTACAATTTATCAATATTTGTTTGCAATGAAAGTTCAAAACGTGTTTGAAATAGTTTCAGCCCATTAGTTCATGTAAGTGACGTCACCGATTGACCCCACAGTGCAGACTTTTAAGTTAAATTAATTAGCTTATAGTTACTTCCATTTATCTATTGACAAAGTACCAGCAAAACATTTACAAACTATCAGAAACGGTCATCTACACATAAAATGTGATTAAAAGCACAAACTTTCATTAATAAGAGCTCAAATCTATAGTTAGCTTAACTCTAATAGTTAGCCTCTATAGCTAGTTAACGGTTGTGATGCTAACGGTCTTTTTGAAGACACTAAACCATTCCTGTAAAGATTCAACAGAAACGTGTCAATTACATGTAAGAAAGTGTCAGGAACGTTGTATGTATTATTTATGTAATTTTAGGGCTAAACTTACCTGAAAGCAGATAAAACAGCAGAGAGACGGACTCTCGCTACTTGTCAGCTGAGTGAGTTGACACCCCGTTTCCATGGTCACTCACTACGCTCCAGTTTAAATGCGATTTGAATGTTCAACGCGCGCACCCATTAAAACACATCAAAATTACGCATTTACATAAATAGTACATAAAAGTCAAATAAAATGTCCTGAAACTTCATCATGTATTGTTTAAGTGGATAGTAGGCCTACATCAAACTGTAAATTGAATGAGAATATATGAAAGCAGTGAATAATGCAAAACATTGTTTGAAGTCAGTTTATATATATATATATATATATATAACAACAGGATATACTATTCTATAATATAAGATATAATATCATATATCATATAATATCATATGAGGCATGAATATAATTTCACATATATGTAAACACATAATTAAACACGCAACATGAGCTTTATGTTATACATTTTCAAAATATATTTCAATATATTTAACAGTGTTTCACATATATGTGAATCTATTACCCTTTCTGTATGGGAAAACATTGAGATTTTACTCCAACATATTTTAAATGGATTTTAAATGTGGGTCAAGATCGGCCATACGTATGTGTCCTTATGTTCTTACCCACATTAGATAAGATATCCAGCCAGTCATCATCATGAATATTAATCCCCAAATCCTTCTGCCATATTGTTTTCAGGTTATTACAAGTATCTGCAGTTACATTAAGCATTGATTTGTAACACATAGAAGCAGTTTGAGTTTCACATGGTAACTTAAGATAGGCATACACAGGGTTATCACTTGCATTGAATTTGTTCTTAACACAGTGTCTGATCTGCAGATATTTCCAAAAATTTCCTTGGTCCACAATATTTGATTTTTCCACCAATTCAGAATATGACAGAAATATTCCATTCTCATATAGATCGCCAATTACTGATACCCCTTTAAGATGCCATTGTTTCCAAAACACCCGTTTTGCCTATACAAATTTCAGGATTCTTCCACAATGAAGCATATGACTGTTTATGATGTGATGTCTTACACAGTTTATGAATTTTGCTCCAGACATGTTTTGAGTGTGTTATCACTGTATTTGAGTCCCATTTAGCTCCAGAGCTTTGCGAGAGAATACTAATGGGATGAAATGGTGAGGCCAGTTTTTGTTCTATTTTGATCCAGTCCAACTCAGAGTCTGTCTCACTCCAATGTTTAGCCAGTTTGGCCATTTCAAAAGAGAAATTATACATCCTCACATCCGGTAATCCAAGGCCCCCCTTGTCCCTTGGGGAAATCAATTTACTCATTTTAATCCGAGGTCTTTTTCCTTCCCACAGAAAATCCTTGATAATTTTATCATATCTTTTAAAGATGGGGTCTGGAATATTCACTAGGAGCTAGGAGCCGAGGTGGAGCCGCTGGGTCTACAGGCCGAGGCGGAGTCTGGGTCTCGGAGGCTGAAGGCGGAGGTGAGGGATTCTCCAGCCAAGGCGATGCTGGAGGATGGCAGACCTGTTAATGGCAAACCATTTAAAGCCAAATTGGGTCACTGTATGGGTGTCGCATTACGCTGTTGAGGAAGCACGCAGGAAGCACGAGTAAATGAGAACTGTCTTTAATCAAGGAAACTCAGGAGATAATCCACAATAGGAGCTTGAGCCAACACACGTAGAGAACGAGTAGACCTGACAAACACAAACTGAACAGACTAGGACTTTTAAACACAGGGCAATCGGGAACACGGGTGACATCAATGCAACATAATCAAACTAAACGAGGACAGGAACATGACCAAATAAGGAAACACAGGACGGACGGACACCCAGGAGGGGGTCGCCCGACAGAGACCAGGGAGGAGACGAAGGAGAGAGGAGACAGGAGGGGCCTGGAGCAGGAGGAGCAGAGCAGGACCCAGGCCACAGCCATGATAGCGACCCACGGTGGAGCTGACGGAGGGAGGAGCCATGGAGGAGGAATGGCCACCGACTCCAGGGGGCAGACCAATGGCGGCGGAGCAGGTGGTGGAGGAGCCCGAGCCAATGAGCCAGGGGGATGCCGAGGATCCGGGGGCCAGGGTGGAGCCAAGGGCTCTGGCGACCGAGGCGGAGATCCGGAGGCAGGAGCGGGT
>NW_015629534.1:92770-93104 GCF_001515625.1 Sinocyclocheilus rhinocerous
GGCACTCTGGAGGAGTGGACACTTGAGGGCGCTTTCGAGGAGCGGGCACTGGAGGGCACTTTCTAGGAGTGGACACTTGAGGGCGCTCTGGACTGGATTCGGGGACTGGAGCCCTCTCCTCTTCGGTGTGGCACATTCGCGCGCCATACTCAGCTCACCCTCAGCCGCGGAGCAGGGGGCGGAGCTCCTCTCCGCGCTCACACCGTCGGCGGCTTTCTCTCTCGTGGCGGGCATTGTCGCACCTGGTCTGACGGGTTGAGCTCCACATCCGGGGCGATCCTCCACTCAGTCGCTCGGCTTTGCCCTGGCTCCTCGCATACGGCGGGGACATGCG
>NW_015629534.1:93284-93601 GCF_001515625.1 Sinocyclocheilus rhinocerous
GCTGATGCTCCGCACCGCGGGGAGGTGATGAGCTGGGCACTGGGTCTAGAGTGGATCTGACGATATCATCCACGTGGCAGGTGGTGGATGGCGATCCGTTTCTCGCCAGAGTCCACTCCACGAAGGCGACGGAATCCTCTCGAGGACCATCCTCGGACAACGGCGCTCTGCTTGCAGTGTTCAAGCTCGCGTCATAGAATGAGCAGAGCGCGTCGTCCGGGTAGCTGGTGGTGCTAGCTAACAGCCGGAACAGTCTTGTATGGTCCTCGAGAGATCTGTCCCCCTGCTTCAGCAGGAGGAGGGGGAATTCCGGGCGG
>NW_015629534.1:93886-97744 GCF_001515625.1 Sinocyclocheilus rhinocerous
TATGGTCCTCGAGAGATCTGTCCCCCTGCTCCAGCAGGAGGAGGAGGAATTCCGGGCGGGTGAAGGGATCCATGAGGGGAACTACGGAAACAAAAAAACACTGTACAAAAACGAAAAACAGAAACGGAGGGTAGACACTGAGGTAACGGTTTTGGTCAGGTCTTCCGTCACGTTACGCTGTTGAGGAAGAACGCAGGAGGCACGAGTAAATGAGAACTGTCTTTAATCAAGGAAACTCGGGAGATAATCCACAATAGGAGCTTGAGCCAACACATGTAGAGAATGAGTAGACGTGACAAACACAAACTGAACAGACTAGGACTTTTAAACACAGGGCAATCAGGGGAACACAGGTGACATCTCCCAATTTATTGTGTATCCTGACACATTTGAATATAACTGAATAATTCTCATTAATGGAGGTAAAGATTGGAGAGGGTCACGAGATAACAATAAAATATCTTCTGCATATAGCATTAATTTGTGTTCCATCCCCTCCCCTACCCCCTTACTCCCATAATGTTTGGGTTTGCCCTAATCATAATGGCCAAAGGCTCTAAAACTATTGTGAATAATAACGGGGACAATGGGCATCCCTGACGAGTGCCCCTCGAAATAGTAAAATACGGGTAAGTCATGCCATTTGTCATCACTGCTGCTCTAGGATTTTTACATAATAAACTAACTCATGTCTTAAAAATATGACCAAACCCGAAATTCGACAGGACTGCGGTCAAAAAGCCCCACTCTACCCTGTCGAAAGCCTTTTCGGCATATAAGGATGTAGCTGTGATCGGGGTGTTCGCTGAAGCATTTAGCCACATCAGGTGAATTAGCCTTCTCACATTATCAGCTGATGACCTTCCCTTGATGAAGCCCACTTGGTCCTTGTGAATTATACCTGGTAGAACCTTCTCCAGCCGTGAAGCCAAAATTTCTGCCAACACCTTACAGTCCACATTAATAAGGCTTACTGGTCTAAAATTAGCAAGATCAGTTAAATCCCTATCCTTTTTAGGTATCAGTGTTATCAATGCTTCCATAAAAGTACTAGTTAACACTTCAGCTTCAAATGCCTCTGTATAGTCTTCTGTTAAAATTGGAGCCAATATGTAGACTGTCACGGAACTGCTGCTGTGTAGGAGCGCGAAGCAAAGGAGCGAGGAGATGTAGGAGAATTTTACTAATTTTAATAATCAAAAGGAAACAGAAAAACATACGTAGCAAGGTTGACATGAACAATTCCAGACAAGGGAGAACAGAACAGGCTTGAACTCAAATAGGGCAGATAACGAGGGGCAGACAGGTGATGAGGATAACTAATAACTAGGAACAGGTGATCACTAATAAGGGGAAAAGGAACTGGAAGGACCAAATAAGGACAAAACAGGAACTAAACAGGAGCACACACGTGACAGATATCGCCCCCCTCCCGGAAGGCGCTTCCCGCGCCGTAACAGTACCATTGGGGAGGGGGGAGCAGGACAGGAATAGGGCGGAGACCAGGAGAGCCTCCAGGCCGGATCTGGGAGTTCAGGGGGCCATGGTGGAGCAGACAGTTCAGGAAGCCATGGCGGATCAGGGAGTTCAGGTTGGCATGGCGGATCAGGAGACTCAGGGGGCCATGGCGGAGCAGACAGTTCGGGAAGCCATGGTGGATCAGGGAGCTGAGGTTGCCATGGCAGAGCTGGCAGCTCAGGGGGCCATGGCGGATCAGGAGACTCAGGAGGCCATGGCGGATCCTCCGTGGCCTTAGCTGGCTCGGCCACGGGTATGTGCCCCCCCAAAAAAAAATTTTCTTGGGGAAAACCAGGAATCCTGGGGGGCGCTCTGGAGGAGCAGGCACTGGAGGGCGCTCTGGAAGGCGCTTTCGAGGAGCCGGCTCTGGATGGCACTTACGAGGAGCAGACACTGGAGGGCACTCTCGAGGTGCAACGCTGGTTAACTCGGAGGAATCAGGAGACGAAGGAGGGCGGGACGGGACCAGCGGAGACGAAGGAGAACATTTCGGGGATGACTCCGGGGCGAGGACAGGAGCCGAGAACTCCGGAGGCAGCGCCATGTCCAGAAGTGCTGTCAGCGGTGGCCGGCGGGCTTGACTGAGAGCTGTTTCTGGATCGGGGCCGGACGCTCCACTGGACTAAGCTGGAGGGAAGGGATCCTCCAGTGGTGTCTGGGAGGTCCACGGGGCGATGGTAATTAGCACCGATCCAGAACAAAGAGTTGAGCGTGCACAATCCTTAAACGGTATATCTCTGCAGGCTTGGGCCGAAAATCGTGCAGCGGTTTCCATTGCCGCCAGGGAAAACAGAGAAACAAAAAACTTTTCAAAAACAGAAAAGAAACAGGGGGAGGAAAGGCGCCGCTCACTTTATGTCGGTCTGGAATTCTGTCACGGAACTGCTGCTGTGTAGGAGCGCGAAGCAAAGGAGCGAGGAGACGTAGGAGAATTTTACAAATTTTAATAATCAAAAGGAAACAGAAAAACACACGTAGCAAGTTTGACATGAACAATTCCAGACAAGGGATCGAACTCAAATAGGGCAGATAACGAGGGGCAGACAGGTGATGAGGATAACTAATAATAAGGAACTGGTGATTACTAATAATGGGAAAAGGAACTGGAAGGACCAAATAAGGACAAAACAGGAACTAAACAGGAACACACACGTGACATCGACATACTTTTTGTAGTATTCTGATGGAAGCCCGTCTGCCCCTGGTGATTTGCCAGGCTTCATAGAGGTTATTGCAGCTTTGACCTCTTCTTGTGTAATGGGAACGTCTAGAGACTGATTGCAAGACATCTAATTTAGGCATCTTTATATTAGAAAAAAATTGTTTCAGTTTTCCTTCATCCAAACTACCTGAAGATGTATATAATTGTTTATAGAAGTTCTGAAAAACCTAATTTATTTCCTTTGTCAGTGATACCATAGTATTCCCTTTCTTAATGGCCGGAATAAAGTTAGCAGCGGTTTGTTGTTTTAATTGTCTGGAAAGGAGCTTGCCCGCTTTTTCACCTCCTTCGTAAAACCTAGTCCATAATCTAATTAATGCATATTCTGCTTTTTTATTGTATATATCATGTAACTAAAATTTGTATTTACAAATAGCCTGATATAAATCATTAGAGTAAAGTCTAGCCAACTCCTCCTCCATTATACAAATAGTTGTTTCCAATTTCTTAATCAAACCTCTTCCTTCCTTTTTCTTTCTTGCTGCTTGAGCAATAAATTTCCCTCTAATATATGCCTTTGAGGCCTCCCATACAGATGCCAATCTATCAGTGCTTCCAATATTTAATTTAAAGAAAGAGGTCAGATCATCAGCCAACAATGTGCCAAAACATTAATCTTGTAATAATGCAGTATTTAAAGGGGTCATATGATGCGATTTCAATTTTTCCTTTCTCTTTGAAGTGTTACAAGCTCTTGGTGCATAAAGAAGGTCTGTAAAGTTGCAAAGACTAAAGTCTCAAATCCAAAGAGATATTTTTTATAAAAGTTAAGAGTCAACCACGCCTACCTAAAACGGCTCGTTCTAACACGCCCCCACATGTCTACGTCAGGATGTGGGAAGATTTGCATAATGCCACCCAAATGTTCAAAGAAAGAAAGAAGGCGTAACTTTTATTCTCACTGTAGTATTGTTGCCACCGCCGGCATGCCGTGGAGACACTGTGTTTTGTTGTGAAAGCGAAACTAATTTGTTTGGCCTTCCAAAAGAGGACGATATCCGCTTCGTCATGCCCAGAGCTGATCCGTGCTGGTCGCTGAGGAAATACATAAACTTTGCGGTGTGGATCGCCGGATCCACAGCTACTTCGTCGAATCCGCCGGCCGCGCTGTTCTCAAG
>NW_015629534.1:106423-113815 GCF_001515625.1 Sinocyclocheilus rhinocerous
ATAACCCTGGCTGCTACGTATTTAAAACATTCAGTTTTTTAGAAATCTTACCTGCTTCATTTATGGTTGACTGACAAGTATGCATCACATTAGGTTTATATTATCTTAAAACTGTGTCGTCCAAATGGAAGGACATTTTATGTGCAATTCAAATACATAAATCTTACATTTAGGCCTACATATCTTTTGAGAGTGGATTTTTTTTTTAAAGGGGTCATATGATGCGATTTCATTTTTTCCTTTCTCTTTGGAGTGTTACAAGCTCTTGGTGCATAAAGAAGATCTGTAAAGTTGCAAAGACTAAAGTCTCAAATCCAAAGAGATATTCTTTATGAAAGTTAAGAGTCAACCACGCCACATGTCTACGTCACGATGTGGGAAGATTTGCATAACGCCGCCCAAATGTTCACGCAAAGAAAGAAGGCGTGACTTTTATTCTCGCTGTAGTATTGTTGTTGCCGTGTTTTTCGTTGTGAAAGCGAAACTACTTTGTTTGGCCTTTTAAAAGAGGACGATATCTGCTTCGTCATGCCTGGAGCTGATCCGTGCTGGTCGCTGAGGAAATACATCAACTTGTATTTCGGTTTTCACCGTGGATGAAGCGGAGTCCAGCCCGGGGTCGTCACATGTGGTTGCTGCAAGCCCGCCGGCCTCCGCTCACTCAAGGCCGCGGTGTGTGACGCTTTTTCGTTGTGAAAGCGAAACTACTTTGTTTGGTTTTCCAAAAGAGGACACGACTAGAAATCAGTGGTTAAGTTGTATTTACAACACTGTTCCAGAACAGTTTAACCCAAATATTCAGATGTGTCCAGAGCATTTTATGGAGGACTGTTTCCTGATCCTGGGAGAGTAGACTACAATGCCGGCTGTTCTGACTCACATACTGTAAGTACGTTTTTTATATTGAAAGCATTTGCCACTGATTATTCAAACGCGAGTTTTGGGCAGTGTAGAGTAGTGCTTGTTGTTTGTCATTTCTCAGATCACAAATGTATACATGGTTTTAAGTTACGCTCCGGCCGGGACAAGGCATCACAATATGGTAAGGGGCGTAACATTTCCGTCACACGCTTGAGGTATTCGGCCAATCACAATGCACTGGACAGCTGGCCAATCAGAGCACACCTCGCTTTTCAGACCGATGAGCTTTGTAAAAATCGATGCGTTTCAGAAAGACGGGGCATAGAGGAGGAACAATAATGTACAGTATGAGGAAAATAATGTGTTTTTTGAACCTTAAAACGCATAAACACATTTCATTACACCAAATACACAAAATGATGTTCTTTTTAGCAACATCATATGACCCCTTTAAATGCCACCTTCCCTTTCTACCAGCTTCTGTGTTTAGAGCTATATCCACTTCTACCGTTGCATGGTCTGATAACACTATAGCTCCAATTTTACAATCTACAACTTGATCAATAATAGAATTTGAAACCAAAAAAAAATCTATCCTAGAGTGAGATTTATGGCAATCAGAAAAAAAAGTATACTCTCTTTCTGTAGGATTGACCAGGCACCATATATCAGTCAATCCAATATCCTCTGTTAGCATATGAAGGGCAGCCATATCCCTTGGTATAGAAGATCCTTGATACTTACTCTTATCCAAAACCCCATCCATAACCTGATTAAAGTCCCCTGCCAAAATTATTTGTCCTTCTTTGTCCCCAAAAATCTTGTTTATCTTATTAATAAATATACATGGGCATATACATTGCATAATATCACTTTAACTCCATTAATGAGAGTTCTCTCTCTCTAAACGCATCATATGACCCCTTTAATATTAAAAAATGAAGCCTCTTATTTATTAGGATCATTACCCCATTTTTTTTTGCTTGTAAATGATGAATAAATTACATGTCCCACCCAATCTCGTTTGAATTTTAGTGCTTCATTATCTGTTACATGGCTTTCTTCACAAAAACTACATTCTGTAACACCCTGTTGCTTAACAAAAAAGTAATTAACACCTCCCACAAACTTAACAATAGAAAAAATAAGAACAATAAACAACAAAAAATGGACTGTCATACCAAACAATGAGGACAGTCTACACCCCGAGATTGCGGTTCGTGAAGTGCCGAATCAGCTATCCAGCCTGGTCTTTGGCTGTCAAAACTGTTCTGAGACAGCACAGGTATTCGACGACTCCTCCCACCCAATGCACCTGACCCATAAACTCCACTCCGGCGATTTTGCAACAAATATTTGGTCCCATTAGTCTGGTGCCCCGCAATGTTCTTTAATGAACTGCTTTGCATCCGCACTCGATGTAAACACCCTATTCTTCCCTTGCCATGTGAAACGGAGTGAGGCTGGATATGCCAGTGTGTATTTGACATTGACACTTCTCAGCATCCTCCGTGACGCAGTGAATTCCCTTCGTCTTCTGGCCAGCTCTCTTGACATGTCGGGGAAGAAGGAAATCCTACATCCATCCCATTCGATCATTCCTTTTTCTCTGGCCGCTTGTAGTATTTTCTCCCTGGCTGACAAACACAGAAACTTAATCAAAACTATTATTGGCGGTCGATCAGCATCGGGCCTAGGAGTGAAAGCGCGATGCGCCCTTTCAATCTCAAACTCTCCATCCGGATCAATTCCCAGTCCCTCCGATAGGATTTTATACACGCACTTGATTATACACGCACAGGCATTCCACCTGCCTCCAGCCCCTCTTTCAGACCGATCATCCTCACGTTGTTGCGGCGGCTCCGGTTTTCTAAATCCTCAATTCGATTCCACATAACTTCCAGGCGTTTATCTTGCCGTTCACTATCACCGACGAGCTTCGAGGTGACATCTTCCATGTTGGAGATGCGGCCCTCTGCTTCGTCCAGCCTTTCTTGGATTGCGTTCTCCGAGTTTTTGATATCGGTGACAACCTCTTTGATTGATGACACATCTGTCGCCACCCCTTGTAAGGAGGAGTTAATTTTACTTATTTCGGATAATAAGTTTTCCATCGTTGAATCTTCATCTTTCCGCTGGGGTGACGGCGACTCATGTGGCGGCGAAGTCTGTCTCGTTGCCATGTGGCTCGTCAAAATCCCTTAAAATACTTAGATGTGGAGGTCGACATCTGCTACCTAAGGCACCTTTTTATTCCACAAATATTTATTCTCACCAGGGACACTAGTTGTAATAAAAATGTGGAGTGAATATGCTCGAATAAGTTGAAAATATTGGTGGGCCTACGGAGCTATACAACTATGCTGCCATCTTCTTCGGCGATCCCACGTGACTCCGTTATTATTATTATTAAATATTTTTAGCAGAATGTATTACTGTAGTTTAAGTAATATACAGTAGTATTCTATATTGATTAAATTGTTATAATTGTATGTAAAGAATTTCTTCTTTTTTGTTGTTTTTTCAGCCGTCTCATGAAATTGACGAATTAGTGAAGGGCATTGACATGGGCATCTTGATTGTGACTTAGGAAGAGCAATGGGAAGTGCTTCCAAAAGAAACCATTGACATTGCTTACATTTTGGAAGAGCTACTACTTTTTTTGTAGTAGCTTTGGGCTTTTTGGTTGGTTTTTGCACTTGTTCAACACAAATTTTTTGTCATGTTATTGTCAGACTTTGTTCCTTGTTTTGTGTGTGTTTTGCTCCCCATGTGCCTTCCTTGCCCTTATTTGGTTATCTTCCTGTTCCTGCTCCCTGATTGTTTCGCATTTGATTTCAGGTGTATCTCGTCTTCCCCTGATTAAGTTGTGTATTTAACAGAGGTGTAAAGAGTACCTAAAAACCATACTTGAGTAAAAGTACAGATACCTTACAGTGAAAATTACTCCACTACACGTTACAAGTCACCAATTTCGAATAATAAAAATAGGCCGAAGTGCATACAATCAAAACATATAACCATGCATATATAAGTATACCTACATGCATGCTAACAAACAACCATACTGTACTGTACATAGATACAAACATGCTCACACACTGAACAAACTTAATCAGAATCTAGTGAGGTCAGAGAATCAAATAAATTTAGAATGGGGTTCCAAGTTTTGTAGAATTTATCAGTTGAGCCCCGGGTAGCGTACTTCAGTTTTTCCAGAGAAAGGAATGACATAAGATCTTTTAACCAGGTAGTTGGGGGTGGGGTTGGACACTTCCAATGTAGCAAAATGCTTCTTCTAGCAACCAGGGAGGCGAAAGCAATAACATCTGCTTGCTGTTTAGTGAGAAGAGAAGAAAAAAAGAGACACACCAAAGATGGCAACCATAGGACATGGAGAGAGAGAAATATGTAGAGCCCTTGAAAGAAAGTCAAAAAAGGAATCCCAATATGAGGCCAATTTATGGCAACTGAAAAATGTATGTACATGGTCAGCCAGCGAAAAGGAGCATCTAATACAAGAATCATCTGTTTCTGGGAACAATTTGTGGAGTCTAGCTTTAGTAAAGTGAGTTTGGTGCAAGACTTTTAACTGAATCAAACTTAACCGGGCACATGCAGAGGTAGAATTAACTCTAATAAGGGCCTGGGACCAAAGCTCTTTCTCCCATGTTGACTTTAAACAGGAAAGAGATGAATTTCTAGATGAAAGCAACATGATAGAAGAGATAAGGTTACCATTTGTAGGGGCTAACAAAGAATTCTCAAGCAATGATTTTTCTGGCAGCTGGGGGAAACTAGAGAATTGAGTTCTTGCAAAATTACGAAGTTGAAAATACCTGAATAAGCCTGTTGTATGTAAATTATATTTGGATATAAGGTCGTTGAAAGCAGCAAAATAATTATCAATGAAAAGATCTGAAAAACAAACAATGCTAGGGGCTAACAAAGAATTCTCAAGCAATGATTTTTCTGTCAGCTGGGGGAAACTAGAGAATTGAGTTCTTGCAAAATTACGAAGCTGAAAATACCTGAATAAGCCTGTTGTATGTAAATTATATTTGGATATAAGGTCGTTGAAAATGCCTTTATCACGCCATCTTTTAAAAGTGTGATCAATAGCAGAAACAAAAACAAGTGATTGTTGCAAATAGGGCTGAGAACAGAGAGCGATTTTAACTGAAAATGTTGTCGAAATTGTTTCCAAATTTTTAGAGTTGACAGCATAATGGGATTTCTAGTATAGCTAGAGGGACGGAGAGATAAAGGAGCAAAGACTAGTGCTGGGAGGGAGGAAGAGGTACAAGTAGCAGCTTCTAGTGTACACCAGTTAACCTGTGGAGCATTATACCATAAATAAATCTTGGAAATATTAGTGGACCAATAATAAAATTAAAAATTAGGCAGAGCTAAGCCACCATCACATTTACGACGTTGAAGAATAGTTTTGTTTATTTTGGGAGTCTTACCTGCCCAAATAAAAGTGGAAATTGTTTTGTCAAGACAGTTAAAAAAGATTTAAGTAGAAAAAGAGGAAGAGATTGAAAGAGAAATAAAAAACGTGGAAGAACATTCATTTTAATAGTCTCCACTCTTCCTGCTAGAGAGAGGGGTAGGCTGTCCCAACGTTTTAAATCAAGTTTAATTTGTTCGACCAAGTTAGTGAAATTATTCTTAAAAAGAGATTTAAAAGAGTGAGAAATGTTTACCCCTAAATAACGAAAACCAGTAGAAGAAAAATTAAAGGGTTTTTAAAAATTTTTTAATGCAATTTGATGCATGTTCTGACCTCTGACTTAAATTGAGCTGGAAAATTTCAGAATTCCTCATCTGTTCTTTTGATTAAATGTGCATTTAGGAATGTAAATATTTACTTTAGTTGTTCCAAAGAAATTAAATGTCAATGTTCATCTATGTTTTTTAAAGGTAGGGTGTTTTAATACTAAACACAATAATGCTAAGTAGGATACTGTCAATTTTGAAATCAAATAAAATAGCATTCTGCATGTTCTTCAATGTCCATGAGCCAGTCTTCTCAAGTACTGTTAGAAAATAGACATTTGAGTTGTGTGGGCAAATGAGTTGTGTGCTTTAATGTGTTTTAATGTTTTCATTCAAGCAGCAGTTATTTCTATCATATTTAATACGAAGATATACCTGTCAGACAGTTCAATAAATTAATATTTTTGTGAATGTTATAATAAATGTGACATGTTAAAGTTATGGTTTATTTATGCTATCATTCCAGAATAATTCGTTTTTTTTTTTTTTTTAAAGCTTTTGTCATGTTAACTTGTGTTGAAGTTTATTTAACTAATACTTTTAAGGCAACCGTGTAAACTTCTTAGTTAATTGTTACAACAAACTATATGTAGTTAAGCTTAGTACACAACTTAAAATCGTTTGTTCATATAATTTAGGATTACATAATTGTAACAATTTATTCAAGCAATCAAATGGATTAATTTAACTTACAAATTTAAGTTCACTCAATTTAATATTATATGTTTAATTAAGTTGAGTGAACTTAAATTTGTAAGTTAATGTAATCCCTTTGCTTAAGTTGATACAATACAACAATGTTAAGTTAAACATAATCTTTAATTCTTAGAATAAAATATTAACAAAATCACTCGTTGTTATAACTCACATTTTTAGTTTCAATGAACTCAATTTTAAGGCAACCAGATAACTTACTTTGAGTCAAACTAACAATTTTTTACAGTGTACCGTCAATAGCACCCATGCAAAAAGGCGTTCCTCGACTGGCAAAACATAATGTGTGTTCAAGTTCAGGATATGGAAGATTAATGTATTTTCTAAGCATTAATCTTTGAATTCCACGACAAACTTCATGAATGAGTTTACACAATGTCGCCGATGCCGAACAATTCAGCCACAGTCCTGTACTCACAGGGTGTAGCAAACCACCAAATCACAACAGCAAGTTGTCGTCTGTAATCAGGGGCGTACATTTCATCTAACAGTAGGGGGGGACAATAAACATAACATTTCTCAAGAGCAATATTTGAAGGGGACACAAGGCACAAGACACAAGGACACAATAAAATATTGCATATTTTCTTAGCCATAGATGCTATTTACACTAAGTGAAAATAGCAGTATTTGTTTTTTGATATGCTATTTACACTAAATGCAAATAGCTATTTATACTATATTAAAATAGCAGGATATTCTGCTTATTAGGGATGTAACGATTAACCGCGAGCCGGTTGAAAATCGATTCAAATATGTGACGATTCAAATCGGTTGAGATGCTAAACAAATCGCGATTCAATTAAAGGTAGGAGTTTATATGAATCCATGTCTGGGGGGAACTTACTGTCTTTAGAAAAGTTTAGATGGTATTTTTTCTTTTCATCTTGCATCTAGTTCATATGTGCAGCGCTTCTTTGTTTACAGCGGAAACGCTTTAAGCGCCACCTGCTGGCAGAGAGTGAATCTGCGTCTCATTCAGCTCCTCTGCTGTTTCGGTTTCATGCAGATATTTTTTATGCATAGTTTCACAAA
>NW_015629534.1:114323-114845 GCF_001515625.1 Sinocyclocheilus rhinocerous
TTTTGTGAATCAGAAATATACAGCACGACCAGTGAAGTCTGATTCTTGAGTGAATGACTCTTATGAGCCAGTTTGCTTTTTTGTGAAGGAAAAATACAGTGTGACTAGTGAAGTCTGAGTCCCAAGCTAATGACTCTTTTGAGCTGGTTCTTTTTAGTGAATCAGAGTGAATCAAATCAATTTCTCGAGCAATTTTTGAAGGGGACACAAATAATACAGCTAAAATTGGATATGTGGATTGGATATTTGTAAGGAGATGTATACACAGAGGAATGGCTTAATACTATTAGTGCAGCAGGGAGACCGTGGCAAATTAGACAACTCCAAGCTGCTGTGGTCGCGCTGTGACAGCGCTCGTGTCCGTTGTATCCGTCACAGTGTTGCCAAGTCCGCGGTTTTCCCGTGGAATTGGGCTACTTTATCTTACTTCATCCGATGTTTAAGTGAAGAAATTAGCCTTGACAGCCTTGCTTACTGGACTTTGTTCTCTCTCACCGGACTTGTGTGTGTGTAGGTGATGTA
>NW_015629535.1:0-1485 GCF_001515625.1 Sinocyclocheilus rhinocerous
CTGACAGGAAAGTTTATTTTCTGAGGTAAACCTTTACTTCACAAAATCTGTATGTAGCTTCTCTAAAGGGAGGGGTGAACGGGGGACTGAGCCGTTGGTTGCAATTCGCAAATTTACACACAGCACCTTCAAAAAAAGAGAAATCCTGTCATGGTATGAAGTAAAAAGAAAAAGAAAAGGTATGCTGTCAGAGACTGCCCTTTTTTCACTCCCTGACAGGAAAGTAAAAAAAATCTAAATCAATTACATGAATTATTAAATAAATTCTTGTGAAGTATGAAGTAAAAAAGATAGCTCAATTGTAACTTTGCATGTACAGTAAACATATTAACTGCATTATGTCCTATTTGAATCAGATTAACAAGTTTCATAATTACCCTTTCTGTGTATTTTTTTTCTTAGCATCACAATGGCCACATGCAGTCCATACAGCCGTCCAGAGCCATTTAAATGTAAATGTGTTGCTAAACGTGTCACACGAAAGGCGGTAGCCTAGGTAGCCTATGGAGAAAAAATTGAAGCAGAGCAACACAAGTTAACAGCCTTCAGTGTTGTTACAGATGGCACAGATGGCAGCATGTCATCTAAGAATGGTGAGTATAGCAGGAACAACTGTGACCCATTGAGTAGACAACTGTAAAATCAACAGAACAACAACAACAAAAAAAGAATAAATTACTGGAAAACACCAAAGAGTGCAAAGTTTTCAGTCCATTATAATTGCTGCTTGTCACTAAGATCTTAGGATAAAAGCCAAACGTTGTGGCCTCAACAGACATTTATCAAAAACGGTACTATATTAACCTTAGCTAAAACTTTGGTCACAATTAACAGCTCTAAATGGGCAGTGCATGTCTGTACTGACATCTTCATTTACACACAAAAATTCAATGGTACAACACAGATCAGACAAGGCCACTGCAACTTTAGCAATTTTGATTGCCTTGAAAACTTTTTGGACTATTTCTTTACAATTTAAAATGATTGTGACGCTACAATAATGTGCAGCTAAAAATAAATGAGTATTTTTGAATATACTTATATATTTGATGAAAAACAACAAAACAACATTTAGTACAGTATTGTGCAAAATACCTGTGCATAATTAAATCACTCTAATTGCAATTGCAAAATAAATGTTTGGAAATGGAAATATCAGTCATCGAGTTCTGCACAATACTGTTCATTCAATAATATAACAGATTTGTAATGTACATCAAAATCACTTAAAATTATAGTAAACTATGACTTAAGAATACACTAATTATTTAAAGGGGTCATGAAAAACTGTTTTATTGAGAACAAGATACCAATCTGACTTATTTTCTACTTCCTCATGATTATGATGTAACAGATGACAAAAACGGCATCAACTTATTAAATGCCTCTTTGGCCCTTCACTTGGTGTCTGTGAACTCACAGATGAGAGAAAACGTCTCGGGTTACTTATGTAACCATGGTTCCCTGAGTAGGGAACGAGACACT
>NW_015629535.1:2990-17698 GCF_001515625.1 Sinocyclocheilus rhinocerous
TTTTTTATTGCGCATTCCAAGTAATATCAATCAAACTGCAGTTGGGTTGTTTTGAAGTAATAATAACTTAAACAAATACAGGTAATTTACTAAATTAAAGTTTATTGGAAGTATGTTTTTTTTGCATATTAAAAGTTTGTTTTATAGCAAAAGCAGATAACTCCAACAGTCGTTTTTTTGGCAAAAGCAGATAACTCCACATTTCATGTTTTAGAGTTTAAAAAAACACTTGTTTAATCTTTGTAATCTCCTCAGATGACAATGTAGATGCCTGACAAACGTTGTTGTTGTTGTGATCATAAACTGTATGGATGTGATTACACGCAATACACAGAGCTTCATCATTGTAACACGCTGCTTTTGCAAAGTTCCGTGAAAACATTTCAGCTTTTATTTTCCTTTTTCGCCCTGAAGAAGATATCACAGGTTCATCAAGTTCATCGAAATTATCCATCCTCGAATCACTTTTAGTCAGCTTTGACGAGACTCCTCTCAGCTAGCACATTTTTTCAAAGTGAAAGTAGCCTTGTCAACCTGACCTGAATACAGCGCGCTGATTTGCTAAAATGGATTTATCGGCTTCTGTTCAAAAACAACAAGGGCGCTTGTCGGCTTCTGCAGTAAAACGTGAACTCGCGATGCCTTGAAAGTCAGCCACCAGCAAATGTAAAACCGCCCCACTGAGCCTGACTGAAGATCAGGAAAGAAGAGCCAAAGAGATCCTTGTTCCACATTCCCCTCTGGTCTCAGTGGACAAAGTGAACCCTTCGGAAGAAGGGTATGTCAGTCTCCTGGGAGAGATAGAGGAAGTAAGTACATTTAACAGAGGCATCTAATGCGTAATGCAGTGCAGTGACTTGGTTAAAAGAGTTCATTCTCATGAACAAATGCAAATTTAACAAACCTTAAAAAAAAACTATGTTGTATGTTTACAAATCGCTCTTGTGACTTTGTCATAGAGCACTATGCACCAGTCTTAATCTGCTTAAAGTCAAACACACCTTAAAGGAATAGTTCACCCAAAATTGTCATCATTTACTCACCCTCAAGTTGTTCCAAACCTGTATAAAATTCTTTGTTCTGCTGAACACAAAAGTTGTTATATGTAAGAATGTTTGTAATCAAGCAGTTTTAGGTCACCACTGACTTCCAAGAAAGTGAGAGAGACTGAGGAAGACAAAGTGAGAAGTAATGTTAATCACAGAGCTTATTTAAATATACCTGTAAATACACAGATTTCAGAAAGGCGGCTCATTGAGGAGACGGTGGAGGTGGTCGGAGTCTCTTCCGGAATGGGCGTGATCGTGCTTCTGGGGGTGGATTACGAGGAGTACGTTGTCCCAGACACAATGTATTCAGGAGACATTGAGGACCTTGTGGAACAGCTGCCACTGAAGATGAAAATAAAACATATTAACAACCGGGTGCTAAGCATCGAAGAATAGAATTTAAAAAGAAAGTTCTGTGTTAAATGATATAGGTTAAAATTTAATAGGTTAAGGGAGTAGTTTCCCAATTATTAAAATATTATTTGTTCAGCTGTTTAGTTTGTGTGCTTGTATAATATAGTTAATTGATTAATTGGTTTGTTTGTTTATATGTAAATGTTTTTCAATTGGTTTCCAATAGTTCTGCTGTTTACTTTGTATTTCTCAAAATTTTAGTTTTTTTTTTCTTCTCATATTTGGTTCAATTAAAGTCATTAGATAGTTCTCAGTTATGTCAGTTTTGATGCTTTTCACACATGCACGCCAGACACAGCCTAGGCTCTATATATTACTGACAGTACAACATAATTACTTACATTTTCATCACAATAGTATATTAAGTTACAGAACTTAGCAGGTTTAACAACATTTGTATGACAAAAAAGGTACTCTGAACATTTAAATAAAAAAAGCAGTACACAAAACATGTATAACGTAAAACATTTTCAATCAATATTTAACATCAAATGTATAAGTGTTGAGTGTTTTATAAATAGATTGCCAATTAAGTCTAGGATACTGTGATAAACACCACGGCAAATTAACAAATATGAATGGATGTTTGAAACATTTTAATACTGTTCTATATGATTCCAAAAAGATTTGCATGCACGAGGTAAGATTTGTGAAAATGTACACAAGGTTGCAAGCCTAAATTAATTTTGCAAACGCAAGAGAAGACTTGTACAGATGGAAATTGTGTTTCAAGTACACGAAAAAAAGATTTGCAGCATTTTACTGTTTTTCATGTATTATGAAACCGCAGCTTCATGCTAACGCAAAATAAACATGATCTGTAACGTATTCTTTTGACCTTTTTTTCTGCAGTTTCACAATACATGAAAAACACTTGCAAAAGATTTTTTTCCCCTCACACTTGAACGCGATTTCCACCTTTACTTTCCGTTTGGTGATTTAACTTACTCTTGCAAATCTTACCTTATGCATGCGAATTATTTTGCCATCTACCCTTAAACATTTAAGGAAAATTAGTCTAAAATGCCAAGTGGTCTAGAGAAAGACTAAAAATTAAACTCGCACGTGATTCAGCAATCATCAGCGTTATCAAACTCTCTTGGTGCTGCCACGTGCTAGCGACAGCACCTTCAGCATGTCATCGGAGGACACGAAAAGCCCTCGTTTATTTTCCATAGTAATATTAATATGCCGATGAAACAACTTAATAAACAGTACATACATTTAAGCACGCTTACCAGTTAGAAGCTGAACAGCAAGGATGAGGACTGAACAAATGATAACGTTTGTCTGACATCGTGTGCAACGTGACACAAAACAACAGCGTCAGCATCCGCCTACTCTACGTCATTCGGAGTGGTTCATGGGATACGTAGTTCACAAGCTGAGAATTTAAATTTTTATTTATCTTCTTTTATAAAATATGATTTAAAATTTTTGCTGAAAGACATATTTCTATATTCTTCTGGCAGTGACCATGCTATTGATCTTGTTGTCAGTTTCTTTGTGTTACACTGTAAAAAAATGTATTCACAAAAACACATTTCTCAAGATTTAATCTGTATTTTATGTCTTTCTTGCTGAGATTTAGTTTATTGTTAAATCTCTTAGACTCATTGATAACAATAAGAATAACAAGTCTCTTAAGGCTTATGATTATATTTTTCTTACTTCAGATTGAGGTGTTGTTGTTTTGTTTTTTCCCCTTTATTTCAGTGCAGTGCTGTTTCTTACATCATCGAGGCGGTCTCATTTAAAAAAAAAAAAAAAGAAATTACAGTATTTTACACCTCACACGGAATAACAGTCAATTTTTTTTACAGTTACTTTTCTTAAATAAGAAATTATTGATGACGTATGCAGCCTCTATCTATCTATCTATCTATCTATCTGTCTGTCTATCTATCTATCTATCTATCTATCTATCTCTGTCTGTCTGTCTATCTATCTATCTATCTCTCTGTCTATCTATCTATCTATCGTTCTATCTATCTATCTATCTATCTATCTATCTATCTCTCTGTCCGTGTATCTATCTATCTATCTGTCTGTCTGTCTGTCTATCTATCTATCTATCTATCAATCTCTCTGTCTGTCTATCTATCTATCTATCGTTCTATCTATATCTCTGTCTGTCTATCTATCTATCTATCTATCTATCTATCTATCTATGTATCTATCTATCTATCTATCTATCTATCTCTCTCAGACTATATTGCCTTCAAAATTTCAAGCTTTAAGCTTTAAAACTACTTTAAACTTCAAACTATTTCAGACCTTCAAACTTTTTCAAACTTTCTGGTCAGGCTTTCTCAAGCCAACTTAAAGTTTGTTTTGACAAACTTTTTAATCTAGTTATTATTATTATTCTTCTTCGCCAATGGGAGTCTATGGTAGCCCTGTGAAGGGAACATAGGAAAATGATGAAATTTGGCACACTTGTAGTGATGGCCATAAATAGTGATCTGACCAACTTTGCCGTCTCTAGGACCAACTCTATGGCGCCACCACCAGTTCAAAAATTCAACATTGAAATGGAAATAACTCTTGAACTCCTAATTCTAGAAAAATGAAACTTAGTACACCTGATTGCTCTCATCATGCAGATCACATTCAATATCTTACATTAAGACCTCGCCCATTACAGTAGCGGCCATTTTGAAAAGTACAGTAAATAGTCTATTCCCTACTACTCCTTCAAAATTGATCCAATTCTTCCCAAAATTGGCTCAGATGATCTTTGGACTGAGCTGCACAGAAATAACTGAACCAATTTTTTTTCTGAATCTTTGTTCAAAAGTTATGAAGTTGTGAAGGTAACAAGGTTGACCTGAAATTGGTTCAGAGGCTGTATCTCGGCCAAACTTTGATCACTTTGATCAAATCTTGGTACGCTTCATCAACACCATGATCTGAGGGTCCATGCCAAAGTTGGGAATAGCGGGAATAGCGGGTCGTGAGATACCAAAAATTCAAATTTTTGCTTATAACTTTTGAACAATTAGTCAGAAAATTATGATTTTGGTATCTACGGATTCATTGGGCCATGCCAAATCCAAGGATCTTTGGCAGGATTGACTGAACAACCTGTCCGCCATTTTGAAATTTGTCATAAATTGCTATATCTTTTGAACCATTGGACATATCTGCACAAAAATCGATAGGGATCATCAACACCATGTCCTGGATGTACCTGAGAAGACTGAAGACAGCGCCACCTACTGTTCCAGAGATATAAGGATTCTTGTTAAATGTTGTCCAAATTTTCTTATTTTTATTTCATTTGTTTCCCTTGGTTATGCCGAATCTGACAATGTCTCATTTGTCATTTTCCAAAAGGGTGTCTGTCAGCCATATGGAAGTAAATGAATAATAGTTTTTTTGCTACTCTTCTCACAAATTTTGTTCAATTCTTCCCAAAATTTGCTCATTTGATCTTTGGACTGAGCTGCACAGAAATGACTGAACAGAATTGTTTAACTACTAGTGAAAAAAAAGTTATGATGTTGTGAAGTTAACAAGGTCGACCCAAATTGGTTGAGAGGCTGTATCTCGGCCAAACTTTCATCAATCGAAACCAAACTTGGTATGCTTCATCAACAACAAGATCTGAGGGCCCATGCCAAAGTTGGGAACAGCGTCACCTATGGGTGTTGAGATACCAAAAATGCACATTTTAGCTTGTAACCTTTGAAGAATTAGTCAGAAAATGATGATCTTGGTGTCTATGGATTCCTTGGGTCATGCCGAATATGTGGATGCCAATTTTGCCAGGATTGGCTTAACCATGTGTCCGCCATTTTGAAATTTGACATACATTGCAATATCTTTTGAACCATTGGACATATCTGTACAAAAACCGGTAGGGTTCGGTAGCCCTATGAAGGGAACATAGGAAAATGATGAAATTTGGCACACTTGTAGTGATGGCCATGAATAGTAAACTGACCAACATTGGGGTCTCTAGAACCAACTCTATAGCGCAACCACCAGTTCAAAAATTCAACATTGAAATGGAAATAACTCTTGAACCCCTAATTCTAGAAAAATGAAACTTAGTACACCTGATTGCACTCATCATGCAGATCACATTCAATATCTTACATTAAGACCCCGCCCATTACAGTAGCGGCCATTTTGAAAAGTACAGTAAATAGTCTATTCCCTACTACTCCTTCAAAATTGATCCAATTCTTCCCAAAATTGGCTCAGATGATCTTTGGACTGAGCTGCACAGAAATAACTGAACCAATTTTTTTTCTGAATCTTTGTTCAAAAGTTATGAAGTTGTGAAAGTAACAAGTTTGACCTGAAATTGGTTCAGAGGCTGTATCTCGGCCAAACTTTGATCAATCGAAACCAATCTTGGTACGCTTCATCAACACCATGATCTGAGGGTCCATGCCAAAGTTGGGAATAGCGCCACCTATGGGTCGTGAGATACCAAACATTCAAATTTTTGCTTATAACTTTTGAACAATTAGTCAGAAAATTATGATTTTGGTATCTACGGATTCATTGGGCCATGCCAAATCCAAGGATCTTTGGCAGGATTGACTGAACAACCTGTCCGCCATTTTGAAATTTGTCATAAATTGCTATATCTTTTGAACCATTGGACATATCTGCACAAAAATCGATAGGGATCATCAACACCATGTCCTGGATGTACCTGAGAAGACTGAAGACAGCGCTTTTAGTAGTTGATTATAATATTAAAAGTAAAGTCCATGCCAAATCCAAGGATCTTTGGCAGGATTGACTGAACAACCTGTCCGCCATTTTGAAATTTGTCATAAATTGCTTTATCTTTTGAACCATTGGACATATCTGCACAAAAATCGATAGGGATCATCAACACCATGTCCTGGATGTACCTGAGAAGACTGAAGACAGCGCCACCTACTGTTCCAGAGATATAAGGATTCTTGTTAAATGTTGTCCAAATTTTCTTATTTTTATTTCATTTGTTTCCCTTGGTTATGCCGAATCTGACAATGTCTCATTTGTCATTTTCCAAAAGGGTGTCTGTCAGCCATATGGAAGTAAATGAATAATAGTTTTTTTGCTACTCTTCTCACAAATTTTGTTCAATTCTTCCCAAAATTTGCTCATTTGATCTTTGGACTGAGCTGCACAGAAATGACTGAACAGAATTGTTTAACTACTAGTGAAAAAAAAGTTATGATGTTGTGAAGTTAACAAGGTCGACCCAAATTGGTTGAGAGGCTGTATCTCGGCCAAACTTTCATCAATCGAAACCAAACTTGGTATGCTTCATCAACAACAAGATCTGAGGGCCCATGCCAAAGTTGGGAACAGCGTCACCTATGGGTGTTGAGATACCAAAAATGCACATTTTAGCTTGTAACCTTTGAAAGGATGTCAATAGTGCTTTTGTGTAAAATGCTAAGCCACGCTTTTGTGAGATCCTTCTCACACCTTAACCTCTGTTCTGCGGCCTGTTGAGTGTGTGTCAACTGAGTGGCGCACTCTGCTAAGCCTCTGGCTCTGAACACCTAAGGTTGTCGGTTCGAATCCATGGTGGCTAATGTTGCTTCTGTTCCAGACATTCAATTTTCCGTGTGCTCGTATTTAATCAGAAGCGTGTTTTTTCTCATTCTCATCTGAACTTCTGTTCAATTTGGAACTTCTGTACTTCTGACTATCTGTTCTTCTTTATGTATGTTCCATTTCTGCCGTTTTTGCTCTTCCCGCTCTGCGCTGCGCTACAGTCCTTTTCGGGCTTGGCCCCGGAATCGCTGCTTGCAGCTATATTTAGGGGCCAAGCCCAAAGGGCTGTAGCCCCTATTGTATCTGTATGTGTTCTTTATTATTATTATTATTATTATTCTCGTCCAATGGGAGTCTATGGCAGCCCTATGAAGGCAACATAGGAAAATTATGAAATTTGGCACACTTGTAGTGATGGCCATGAATAGTAAACTGACCAACATTGGGGTCTCTAGAACCAACTCTATAGCGCAACCACCAGTTCAAAAATTCAACATTAAAATGGTAATAACTCTTCAACCCCTCATTCTAGAAAAATGAAACTTAGTACACCTGATTCCACTCATCATGCTGATTACATTCAATACCTTACATTGAGACTCCGCCCATTACAGTAGCAGCCATTTTGAAAAGTACAGTAAATAGTCTATTCCCTACTACTCCTTCAAAATTTATCCAATTCTTCCCAAAATTTGCTCAGATGATCTTTGGACTGAGCTGCACAGAAATTACTTAACAGAATTTTTTGAATACCTGTGAAAAAAAAAGTTATGATGCTGTGAACTTAACAAGGTTGACCTGTGATTAGTTCAGAGGCTGTATCTCGGCCAAACTTTGATCAATCAAAACGAAACTTGGTAAACTTGGTTACCACCATCCTCTGAGGGCCCATGCCAAAGTTGGGAACAGCGCCACCTATGGATCGTGAGATACCAAAAATTCACATTTTCACTTATAACTTTTGAACAATTAGTCAGAAAATTATGATCTTGGTGTCATTGGATTTCTTGTGTCATGCCGAATCTGTGGATGTTAATTTTGCCAGGATCGACTCAACCACCTGTCCGCCATTTTGAAATTTGACATACATTGCTCTATCTTTTGAACCATTGGAGATATCTCCACGAAAATTGGTAAGGATCATCATCACCATGTCCTGGAGGTATCTCAAAAGTCTGAAGACAGCGCCACCTACTGTTCCAGAGATATAACGATTCTTGCAAAATGTTGTCCAAATTTTGTTATTTTTATGTCATTTGGTTCCCTGGGTTATGCCGATTCTGACGATGTCTCATTTGTCATTTTCCAAAAAGGTGTCTGTCAGCCATATTGAAGTAAATGAAAAACAGTTTTTTTGTTACTCTTCTCACAAATGTTGTTAAATTCTTCCCAATATTTGCTCATTTGATCTTTGGACTGAGCTGCACAGAAATGACTGAACAGAATTTTTTAACTACTAGTGAAAAAAAGTTATGATGTTGTGAACTTAACAAGGTCGACCCAAATTGGTTCAGAGGTTGTATCTCGGCCAAACTTTGATCAATCGAAACCAAACTTGGTATGCTTCATCAACAACAAGATCTGAGGGTCCTTGCCAAAGTTGGGAACAGCGCCAACTATGGGTCGTGAGATACTAAAAATGCACATTTTGGCTTATAACTTTTGAACAGTTAGTCAGACAATCATGATCATGGTGTCTATGGATTCCTTGAGTCATGCCGAATCTGTGCATATGAAATGTGCCAGGATTGGCTGAACCATGTGTCCGCCATTTTAAAGTTTGACATAAATGCACAAAAATCGGTAGGGATCATTAACACCATGTCCCAGAAGTACCTCACAATTTGCAGACAGCGCCACCTAGTGTTCCAGAGACATTATGATACTTGCAAAAACACCTATAACTTTTGAAAACGTTGTCCAAATTATCTTGTTTTAATATAATTTCATTCCCTGGGTTATGCCGATTCTGACGATGTCTCATTTATCATTTTCCATGAATGTGCCTGTCAGCCATATTGAAGTAAATGTAAAACTGTATTTTCGCTACTCCTCATTCAAATTTTGCCCAATTTTGTCCCAAATCTGAACGTATGATCTTTGGACCGAGCCGCAAAGAAATGACTGAACAGATTTTTGATATTCACTACCGTTCCCGAGAAATACCTCTACAAAGTAGACTGTGCCTGTGTTTTTTTAATTATGCTAGTAAGCTTAGCGTGCTAATAAGTTACAGACTAACCAGTTACCATACTGTTTAATGTGACTCTTCAGCTATCAAGAAAACCATAAGCTGCGTTACAATTTACTTAACTTTGCATGTTACGCTGCTTAGAATGCTAAAGAACTTTTTTTTGTGAGATCATTCTCACATCTTAACCTTTCTTCTGCAGCCTGTTGCACATGCGTCAGTTGAGTGGTGCACTCTGCTAAGCCACTGACCCTGAACCCCTAAGGTTGTGGGTTTGAATTCAAGGTGGCTAATGTTGCTTCTGTTCCAGAAGTTGGATTTTCTGTGCATTTGCATTGAGTCAGAAATGTGTTTTGGTCATTCTCATCTGAGCTTCTGTTCGTTTTTGAACGTCTGTACTTCTGAAGCGATCTGTTGTTTTTAATGTATGTTCCATTTCTGCCGTTTTATCATAGGAAACCTTAACCTCTCTTCTGCAGCCTGTTGAATTTGTGCTGACTGAGTAGTGTACTCTGTTAAGCCACTAATCACGAACCTTTCAAGTCGTGGGTTTGAATCCAGGGTGGGTAATGTTTTTTCTGTTCCAGACATTGGTTTTTCCGTGTGTGTTTGTATTGAGTCAGAAATGTGGTTTTGGTCATTCTCATCTGAACTTCTTTTCGATTTTAGAACTTCTGTACTTCCGAACCCATCTGCTTTTTATGTACATTCTATTTATGCTGTTTTTGCCCTTCTTGCTCTGAACCGCACTTCATGAACATTCTTGGCTAGCATGCAAGTTAGTGCTTGCTCCTCTGTTTTGCTTTTTTATATTTAAACATATCTTCAACATTACGGTGACTGTATGCCCTATGTGACAATGTGATTAGAATTGTACTCTCACAGATGAGGTCACTAGTTTGATTCTGGTGTGGGGTGACATTATAATAGAATAGAACGTGTATAGTTTCTTCATCTGTTCAGCAATACAGGAACATCTGTGCGGCAATACAGCAAATGTTTTTATGATTTTTGTTAAATTGACAGTTTTAAACAAAGATACCAATGTGTATTGAGTGGGTCAGCTACTGCCATTATACACTTTAGCAAAGCATTTAATTTTTGCCTGTTCCATGTGGAGTATCACTGAAACAAAACAAAAAAAAATTTCAAAATTGCTTTTAGTTGAACTTTCAATTTCACACAAGAAACTCAAGTGGGATAACCATTGAAGTTATACAGAACGTTTTAATTCTGTGTACACTAAATGTAATATTTTTAAAAAATGTCCCCCAAATTCCATGTTTAACGGTACAAGCAATAAATAAACTGAATGCAAAAGATAAAGATGTACATTTTGTATGTTAAGAGAATTACTTTTAAATTAGTTTTGCCCGTTATCATGTATCCTCTATGTGACACCGTGTGATAAGAATTGTACTCTCACAGATGAGGTCCATTTTTTTTTTTTTTAAGAAAATTATTGTGTTGGGAACCAAACTAACATACTACACAATTTCTAATGTAGATCAATTCAACATAAAATACATTGGTAGAGTAAATGGAAGTGCATGGCAGCAAGGACAAAAGAACATTTGAATCCATCATGTATTTATTTATTTTTTTATTTTTTTTACAAAGACTTTACACAGTTTACATTGAAAATATTGTGCCTTTATACCCCAGTGAGCAAGCCAGAAGGCGACAGCGGCAAGGAAAAACTCCCTAAATTAGGAAAGAGGAGCATCATGGGCAGAGTGCTAGAGCATCATCAGCAGAGTGGTATAGGGAGAAACCTTGGGAGGAACCAGACTCAGCAGGGGAAGGCCATCCTCCTTTGGCTGGCACCAAATAAATTTACTGTACATAGGCTAAATATAATACAAGCCATCCATCCAATATTTTATATATAATTGTGTTACTTTTGTGATTATGAATTCATTTGTGAAATAACTGACTATTCACTGCCTGCATCAGTTTAGAGTTTTGTTGGGACATTTTCTGAATTGATAGTTGACAATGGTTGTCTTCACTGTAAAAAAAGAGAATCAGAAAATCAATAAACTAAAGTCATCAAAGCATATCAAGTTTGAAAAATTAAGCTGACTATTACATTTACCTGTTTATCACGTGTGCTTCTTTATAAAAACAGTTCATGGAACAGAGATTCATATAATGGATAAGGAGGAAGTTAGAAGTGTAGCTCATTGCAGAAATCTGAAAATACATTCATGGAACATTGACTGCTTCATAAAGTGTTTATACAACAAAAACATTTGGCAACTAATGTAGACACCATCTCTACACTCACCTTTTGATAGTAGTGGACAGTAGTTATGGAGTTCGGCTGCACATAACTGAAAGAATATTGTTCTTGCTTTAACTTATCTTTGAGCAGTAATCTAAGCTTTGCAGACATTATACAATTAAATTTACCTTTTTATCTGTTGTTTGCTTCTTTATAAAAATAGTTAATGGAGCACAGAATTACATATTGGATAAGGAGGAAGTTCCAAGTATAGTGCATTGCAGAAATCTAAAAAAAATACATTAATAGAACATTAGGTGCTTGGTAAATGAAATGCTTACACAACAAATACATTTTGCAACTTATGTAGATACCATCTCTGCGCTCACCTTTTGACCGCAGTGGACAGTAGTTGTTGAGTTTTGATGCACAAACCTGAAAATCTATTGTTATTAGGTGAAACCGTGCTTGAAGAAATGAGTCAATTCAAGTATTGCAGACATTACACTACTACATTTACCTTTTTATCAGTTGTGTGCTTCTTTATAAAAATAATTCATGGAGCGGAGAATCATATAATGGATAAGGAGGAAGTTAGAAGTGTAGCTCATTGCAAAAATCTGAAAATACATTCATGGAATATTAACTGCTTGATAAAGTGTTTACACAACAAAAATATTTTGCAACTAATGTAGACACCATCTCTACACTCACCTTTTGAGAGTAGTGGACAGTAGTGATTGCATTTTCAGGTTTATACATCAAACCTCATTGTTATCAGGGTGAAACAGCGCTTTAAGAAATAAATAAATTGAAGTTTTGCAGACATTACACTACTACATTTACCTTTTTATCAGTTGTTTTCCTCATTATAGGAGTTATTAGAGTATAGAAAGACGTTTGGATGGAGTATAGAATCTCTTGTATGGGGGAAATTATGACTTCAGTGCATTTCATATGTCTGAAAAGATTACTTGCATGTGGTTACTTGCATATAGCTGATCAATTTAACAATGCCTTTAAAATGATTTATTTGATTTCAAACAGTAAATGTTTATATAACTAGGCACACCTTAGTAAACTTACCTTTGTAGATTTTAGTAAATCTGGACCATTTTTTGGTTGTTCTATTAACTTGTGATATTAGGAGACAACTGGATGGGTGCAGTCAGTCTTTTTGGATGCTTCCTACGATGTTGGGAAACATCCAGTATTGTTTGGATGGCTTAGGATATGACTGAAATTAGATTAATAACAAAATACTTTAGTAAATGTAATATACTTGATGCAAGTTAAAAACTAGAAAAATATCTTAAAAGGAAAATTTAACTGAATTAAAATTAATCTAAGCATATAAAGCTGAATACAAATTAAATACAACAGTTACCTTGGCTGGATAAAACTTATTAGCTCAAGAAAGAAGAGCAATTATGGGAGATGTAGGATTGTGAATGACGATCACTGGTTTGAATTTGAGGCTGGATTGACCGGATTCTGTGAATCTTGGAACCTCAGGATAGTGTTCACATGGTATGGACACAAAAACAGAACAGACAATACAGTGATACAATTTTCTCATTTCAGTGTGTTGCACAAATAAAACCGATTTGCCTTCAGATAGACCTTCATTGATAACATGGAACATCTGTATAGATTCAACTGATGGATCATTATAGGAGTCATTCAGATATAGATAGTCTAAGAACATACCGTCTCAAGTTATACACTTGTTCTCCAGTTGTATGCCCATTGGAATCTCAGAATGAACATTGCACAGTAAGGGTAACGAAAAGAAAAGAGAATGCAGTTATAATGATATCAGTATATGTCACAATCATTCCCTCAGCCTGCCTGCCTGTATTAGTACTGCCTGATGGTAACTGTAATAGGTTTGCACGATTTCGACTGAAACGTTTTCTGCATCTTTAACATAGACATGGTCTATCAGCGTTCCTTTCTCAGTTGTAGGATGTTGCACATGTTGACTGTATCCATGTAATTCCATTAATGTTCCAATTGTAGATGATGTCAAGATGTCCTCATTGAAGTCTCCTAAAATTACGTTCTTTCCTTCATATTTCTCCAGCTCATCAATAACATGCAACATATTTTGTCGAAACATGTCAAGTGGATATGAATTAGGCCTGTACAGCAAAGCAGCATTCAAACTTATATGTGGAACTGCAAAGTATAGACATTCCAAGTTGCAAGGTTCTGGAATGATGACGTTAAAATGAATGCCTTCACAACAGAATATGCCAACTCCACCACCTCTTTGTCGTTTTAAATCAGTGAAAAGTGAAGTGCTCTCGTCATAACACTTAGCTCTCGGATTGTTCTTAAAAACAAATCCTGGTATCTGCACATCGTCTTCAACCTGTAGCCAAGTTTCAGTTAAACAGATACAATCCGCATTCATTAGCGGTCCGTGAACTTGAATATCTTGAACATGAGCTCGAAGACATTGTACATTATGAAGAGCAATTGTAAACATACCAGGTGTCTTTATGACACTGTGATTTTCTAAAGTAAGTCGGAGCATGTTTTCCATAGCGGAGTCGATTTTCTCATTACAATATATGGCAGACTCTTTGAAGTTATTAATTATTAGTCCATCGAGGGTTCTCACACGACTCAGTGCAACATACGCTTGTCCCGGACAAAATACCTTGTCAAGTGAGACGACCGCTTTGTCTACTGTGAGTCCTTGCACTTTGTGAACGGTGCATGCCCATGCCAATTTAAGTGGAAACTGACGTCTTAAACCACCATCGTTTGTGACTTGATCTTCTTCCACTTCAATAACAGTAGAATTTGGGGAATATTTCTGTCGTTGCTTCGATCTCTGAATTTGACCAACATTTGGATTATCAAATTCAACATGAACAGCTGCTGGAAAGTCATCATCATCATCATCACATTTTTGTTTTTTGCTTATGTGGACAACTGTGCCGAAGGCTCCATTGACAAGTCCATCAGAAACATCCAGATTTTTCTTTAGCATTACTCTCGCTCCAACACCCAAGGAAACACATTTGTCCAAACAGGAGTTGAAAACTTTTGCATGAAATCCAGCTTTAGCTTCTATTCTTCCAGTTTCTGGATTTCTCACAAAATCTCTAGCTCGAATAGTGATTGCCTCAGGACAAAGCTCATTGAGTTTCTGAATGTTGTATTCATCAACCTGAGCATTTGTAGGAAATATATGAATAGCATCACATTCTTCACCTGTTTCACATTGCTTCAACATGTTAATGTCGCTTGGGCTTAGAGTTTCCTTCTTTTTATCAACTCGAAGACGATTTAACATTCC
>NW_015629535.1:17734-28020 GCF_001515625.1 Sinocyclocheilus rhinocerous
TCTTCCAGTTTCTGGATTTCTCACAAAGTCTCTAGCTCGAATAGTGATTGCCTCAGGACAAAGCTCATTGAGTTTCTGAATGTTGTATTCATCAACCTGAGCATTTGTAGGAAATATATGAATAGCATCACATTCTTCACCTGTTTCACATTGCTTCAACATGTTAATGTCGCTTGGGCTTAGAGTTTCCTTCTTTTTATGAACTCGAAGACGATTTAACATTTCAGCAAAAGATGCATCTTGTTGCCTGACAACTTGTGTTAGTTCTGCAATTTCAAAGCTGTTATCCCAAAGATTCACTCCTTTTGGATCAACATACAGAGGAATTCCCTTGACAGGCGGAAGCTGGTAAAAATCACCAACGCAGACCAAACTGACTTTTCCAAAAATGGAGTAGTCACCAGTTTGCTTCATTTGTCTCAATCTCCCATGAACATATGACAAAAGGTGATGGTCAATCATGGACACCTCATCGATGATCAGAATCTGCAAACCTCCCATTTTTGCACGCAGTGAATTGATTTTGTCATCGCTTAGTGGCTGATATGGCAGTTTCACATTAGCACCTATGGAAAGAGTGTTATGGACGGTGGAAGCACCAATGTGGTACGCGGCCACTCCAGTTAACGCAGTTAAAATCACACTTCTATCATCAGGGTTGTCAGACAGCGGAGATAAAAGTCTGGAAGACTCGTAGTATATTGCTTTGATTAAATGGCTTTTCACTGTGCCTGCTCCACCAGTAACAAACAAGTGAAATGGTTCAGGGTTTTCTCCAAGAAGTTTCTCTAGACACCATTTCCGCACTTTGTAAAAGATTGCAGACTGTTGTGTATTTAATGATCTTAGTAAACATAACGCCTCGTCTCTAGACATTCCAGCATGGTTGCTTTCAATACGGTATGGAACTCGAGGGTTAGCTACAAGATCTGGGATAGAAGACTCAGGATCATCTTCATCGGGAATTATATTACTCTTCCTTAGTTCTACACATTCATGACGTTCCTTTTCTGTTTCAGGACATAATGCAGCCCAAGCATCTTCCAAATCAACACCCTGCTCCAAAAGCTGTTGAGCCCGATCTATTTTGTCACTTTCCTTTTCAAACAGTGCTCGATTAGCATCAACAATACATTTTACTTCGGTCACATTACTTCCACATTTCACAGCACCATTGTTGTAGAATTCCTCATAAGTGGTAAAATTCTCAGGCTTGAGCTGCCAGTCTTCGTAATGTGGTAAGAAAAGTTGTAACAATGAATGAAAGTACTTTTCGGGATCTTTTTTTGGAGAAAATCTCGGATACCTGACAACTGCAGGTTCAGTTCGAGTTCTCTTCATCATATAGCCACAGTTGTTGTTAAGCTTAATCACCTTTTCTTCGGAGGCCTTTTTTTGTGAAGAAACCTCCGATTTTGACAATATCCTGTTTTCAGAGCAAAAACTTGCAAGACATTGAATCTCAAACTCCTGCGTGTTTGGCCTATTCTTGTATCGGTCAACCAGACTGGTCATCCAAAAGCTAGTTTCTTCACCAGACTGATCATCTTTGTTTTTGATAACACGAAGAGGCAAACTCATCTTTACAGGATTCAATCCAATTGGAATGAACTGGACTTTACGAGAACATTCCTTCAAGTGCATACCTGTCAGTTGATACACAGCCTCTTGAGCAGAAATTTCTCTGTTGTGAATATATAGACTCCCAAGCATTTTTAATGATGATCTTGCTTCAAGATTTCCATTCATGGCTTCATTTTGTGCACGTTGCAGCAACAGTCCCATTTCTTGTTCTGCTTTTGTGATGTAACTAATAATGTAAACCACAACAGAGTGAGCATCTGTAACATACTGGATATCCATGTTGCCTTGCCAGGCACGCAGTAAATGTTTATTATATTGGTTCACCCAGACATCTGTTGGATTTCTTTTTAGGACAACAGTTTTCTTTTTGGAACACTGTTTGTATGCTTTTTCGAAGAGAGCCTGATTAATGCCAATTGCCTAAAAAAATGCATCTGTTGAATCATAATTCATATCAGAAGCGGTTAATGCCCTTTTGACTTTTTCTAAAATTGTACTTGCAGCATCTTTTCCATCACTGCTTTTCAAATCGTCTCGACTACCACCTCTTGTAATAAAGGTACGGCTAGATGGGGGTCATGGAAAATTAAATCTGCTAACTGTCTTTTTCTTACGACACATCTTTGAATGTCTGACACTGTGCTTTTGAACACCGTTGACAGTCTCAAACAGTTCAGTTTCATCCTCTCTTGGGGTCTCACAAGTGATGTAATGATCAATGAAACTGGCAACCAAAGCATCATTGTCTTCATTGTCTTCATTTAACTTTGGTGCATTTTCAACCCAAAACAGACAATGAACATGAGGAGATCCACGCTGTTGAAACTCTACACGATAAAAGTAATCTATTATCTTTCCGATCGGTTGAGCTGAAGACATGATTACATCTCTCAGAAAACAATGCCATCTATAATCAAACATTCTTGCTGCAGTGACTGGGTTTCGTCTAATCAGTCCACATTTTTCAGACCAGTCAAGTTCATCTGCTTTTAGATTTTTCCCTTCTTGTTTGATTATGGTGCTAATAATTTCAGGCCATCTGAGATCTGCAGAACTAAAGGATGCAAAGAAAGTCGGAATACCTAGCTGTCTTACGAGCGCAAAAAGGTCTTTTTGAGTAGATTGCCAATATGGTGGCGTTCCACGGATTGGTCTCAAAAACTTGTATCCTTCATCGAAATTCAATATTTTAGACAACATATCTGATGATACTTCAGTCAACAAACTCTTGTCAGATCCTTTGCGTAAAGCAATTGAAACATTAGATACAACTTGATCAACCTCCGACAAATACTGTGCATAGAAAATGAAGTCTGTGCTCCGCGCAAAACGTCCATCTGCATTGAGGATTCTTGCATTCAAGTATCTTGACAATGTAATTCTTACCTCCCTCCTATCATGAAACGTTGGACCACCAGTTGGATAGAGAACAGGGAAACATTTAGCTTCATTGGACCTATCAGATAACAAACTAACAGGACTGTTACCTTCGGCTGGTGCCAGATTTAATACATCCTGGAAATGCTGATCAATTACTTCTGAACCGATGTCCACAGGTTGCAATGATGTGTCTGACAAAAGACCACTTTACTCTTTGATGTAGGTGAAGTCTTCTTCTGGCTGTTCGTCAGGGTCATTTTCATCATCTATCTTTTCAACTACATCTTGTTCGTCCTTTTCATCAACAACATTCTCTTCAGGTTCATTCAAAGAGTTAATCCACTGCTCATTAATCTCCACATCACTGAACCACTTATTGAACCTGATCAAATATTTCAGAGCATTTCTAACATGATCAGTGTGTACATACTTGTACTCAATGCCCTTTGTAAGTTAATTTGCGCTTCAGTTTGATCCTTATCATCACATTCATTTCGTGGAAGGATATTTGACACATCTGTGGTATTTCCTGGAACACAGACTACAGGTCCATGGCATCCATGTTGTTACCACGGGGAAGGCAGAGTAACTTCATGAAAGGAATGTTACGTGCAATGAGATGTTGTTCCAATGAGTTAAGACGTTTCAGTTGATTTGGAATGTCTACCAAATGCATGTTGTTGGCAACACTCTCTTCTGGCAATTTTCCACAAAGGATTTTTCGATGACACGTTAGACAAATCCATAATTTGCACCCTGAGGAATAAACAGAAGACAGGTCACACTTTTCATCACAAACGTGCACATATCTGGTTGTGATGCATCGTCTACCCAAAGCAGCAATTTTTTCTCCTTTATCTTCATAGCATCCGGTTCTGCATTCAACAACCTGCTTTCTGAAAAGTAAACTATGACAAACACAGCACACAAACTCTGGACCACTACTAACTTCTCGTCTAAAATTATCAATAGCAACATCAATGTCTTTCTGTTCCTTCTTTTTTGCATACATTTCACAACGTTTTTGCATTTTATCCAAACGAAACTTTACATCTTTATGGTATTTCATCATAGAATACTTAGCCATTGTAACTTTAAAGGCTGGATTGTGAATGTTTCTATTCTTAGAATATCCACGCACTCTTGCTTTGAAGGTCAGGTTTTGGAGATATTTTTTCTTTGAATAGTCCCGTACATTTGCCTGAAATGAGACATTATACTTGTACTTCAATTGAGAATACTGGCAAACACGTTTTTGAAACTGAATATCACTTGAGTACTTGGCCTTAGAACGTTGACACTTTGACAAACGAACATCAGAATTTTTTTTGATATTTATCACAAAGAATTTTCATTTTATTCTCTCTGTAACTACTATCACTACAATATTTTCTTTTGGCATACTCCATTTTATTCTGCCTGTAATCAGAGTCATTACAATATTTTGATTTCTTGTACTTCAGTTGTTTTTGTCTGTACTCACTGTCGTTGCAATATCTCTCCCGATGTCTCTTGGTTGCAGAACATTGTGCAGCATCGCTTACCTTTCTCTTATGCAGACATGGCTTGCTGACCTCATTTGACACTGCATTTCCACATGCTCCTGCACAAACACCATCCCGATCTCTATGCTTAACACATGTCACAACTTCATAATGATTACCATTACAGTGTTTCAAATAAATAGCATTCGGTGTAAATACCTCTCCAGTAGGTTTGTGTGCATTCCATCGGCCATCATTAAAAGTCATTATAGTGGTTTTGAAAAGATCAGCCGAAACGAATATGTCAATTTCTGTTACCCATGTGCCAGAATAAAACATTCTAGATCGTGTCAAATAATCCTCTACTGAAGAATACTCACTTCTGACATACCTCTCAAACAGCAAAGTATTCATTTTCAGATGTTTGACAACCGCACGACGAATCTTCAAGTGCTTGTCCTCGCTTCCACATAGCACATGTGCCAATGATCTGAAAAAGCAGTTACCATCTGGTTTAATGGTCTTTGTCTGACACGGACCAGCAATGGGACCAAAGTTTATGACATTATGGTCACTGTTATCATTCGTCAAAAGTATGAGCTCACATAAAGCTTGCTGAGCATTATGAGTTAAAGGAGAAAAAAATACATCTGGAACTGAAACATCAGTGATGATTATGTCATCTGTTACAACAGTTTCAGCATGTGACTTTGTAACCTTTTTATCTGAGAGTTCATTCTGCTTTCTTTTTCTCCCCCTTTTACCTTTACTTGGCAACACATTACAGGCTGTCTGTGTTGGAAGGTTAGTGCTTCTCAGGTCTGCAACTTCATCCACAGGTACTCAATAATCAGATGTCCTTACCTCAGTCTTCACAGATTCACATACCTTAGGTGTGCGTTTTAAGACGTCACTGTAAAGGGCTTTACCAGAAGAGCATGGAAAACTGCTGCCGCCTGCTTCTTCCAACAGATCAGAAACTTCTGCATCTGCATGAACCAAAACTCCAGTTATCTCAAATGGTGGCTCAGGTTCCCCAAATAACTGTGCCATGTCATTAATATAGTTGTACAAAGACTCTATGGATCTGTGATACGCAACACAACTTGTCTCTGTTTTGATAGCATGAGAGTCAACAAAGGCATAACATGACCCCTGCTTAATAACTGCAGATGTGTTGGCACAAATAGTTAACAGGAAAGCATCAGCACTCAGTAGAGCTTGCTGAAGGGCTACATCAAGTGGCATGGCCACACCGCTTATGGCTTCATCGTACTCCTTGTACTCATTGACATTAACAAAACCAGTCAGAGACTGAGTGTACTCAGGTGTACGTTTTAAGACGTCACTGTAAAGGGCTTTACCAGAAGAGCATGGAAAACTACTGCTGCCTGCTTCTTCCAACGGCTCAGAAACTTCTGCATCTGCATGAACCAAAACTCCAGTTCTCACAAATGGTGGCTCAGGTTCCCCAAATAACTGTGCCATTTCATTAATATAGTTATACAAAGACTGTATGGTACTATGATACACTATGCAACTTGTCTCCGTTTTGATAGCATGGGAGTCAACAACTGCGTACCATGACCCCTGCTTAATAACTGCACATGTGTTGGCACAAATAGTTAACAGGAAAGCATCAGCACTCAGTAGAGCTTGCTGAAGGGCTACATCAAGTGGTATGGCCACACCGCTTATGGTTTCATCGTACTCATTGACATTAACAAAACCAGTCAGAGACTGAGTGTACTCGATGGAAAATGCAGTATTACCCAGCACATGTCTCCTTGGTAATTCATGGACCGCAATGTAATTCCTACCCTTGACTTGCCGGTCATTTATGTTACCCTGCTTTCTTAAAGACTCGTAAAGGTGTGTTCCTGCAACCAAGACACCATCGAGATCTTGTGTCGTCCATGTCAGCACGTTCTTCATCTTGCTTTTCAACACCGCTGTCAGACTGATGGCTCCACACTGTCTGTTGCGTGAATCTCCAAAGCGGGCATCAGCTTGATGAAAAGAACCTGTCAGCACTGATTTCTGTGGAAATTCAAGACTCACATTTAAAGTGTTTAAAACATTCTCCATTGACTTTGTTGGGATCACAAACCTTTCTGCAGATTCTCTGGAACTTTTGAGAGATTGTTCAGACCTGTTGAAATACGGTTTGGTGCTTTTTTTGTTTTCATTGTTTTTTTGGTTTTCACAGAATCTTTTTGAATAACTGGGAATAACTGATTCACTGGAGTCTTTTTGTTTTGAAATTTCCGATATTGAACACAGGCGTTCTCGGTCTGTCACTTTTTGACGAGGATGTGGCATAACCTCTACCCCGATTGTGACCACAGGACGGGATGCAACCGGTTGAGGGGTGGTTTTTACACGATGATAAAAACTGCCTATTTTTGAACGAGGACATGGCATAACCTCGGCTTGACTTGGTTTGAGAGGAAGCGGTGCAGCCTCTACCCTGATTTTACCCACAGGACAGGATGGAACCTGTTGAGGGGTGGTTTTTACACGATGATAAAAACCGCCTATTTTTGAACGAGGACATGGCATAACCTCGTCTTGACTTGTTTTGAGAGGAAGCGGTGCAGCCTCTTTCCCGTTTGATTTTGCAGGACAGGGTGGAACCTGCTGGGTGGTAGTATGACTGCCAGAGCAGTCGGCCATTTTTTTACGAGGAAGCGGCGTTACCCCCGACCCTACAAGTTTTAAGAGGAAGCGGTGCAGCCTCTGTACTTGCACATCGCTGTGCATATAGCCGTTTGGCTATGGCAGACCTTTTCTTAGGTCGCGGCATCTTTGAAAACAGAAAAAGAATTACTACATATTCTTATGAGACAGCAGTTTTCATTTCTTAATTTAAAACATCAAAACATGATAACACTGTAGCTATTCAAACAGTACAAATGATAAACATACTTCACATGAAAATGTGTTGTACTGACATCAATAGAAATGTAAAAAACAGAATAAGAAATGATATCAATCTCATGTTGATATTTCATCACCAGCAACGTAAACAATATTTACATAAGCCCTTGACTAGGCACATGTACTGATGATTAACTTCTAAGAAGGTCTAGTACATATGGATAGACCCTGAATTTTACTATGAAAAGAAACAAACATTTAACTTGCCTCAACTCGCAGTCTTTAACCAGTGAAACACCACACATAAAAGAAAAGGTATACTTGTCAGCTATGCTTTGTTATACATTTAAACTTACTTAAGCAGTATATTCTAAATACATTTTTAATAAATTTACAAAAGTTTGACTTACCTCAACTCGCAGTCTTTTACCAGTGTACCAGCACATATGAAAAAGAAGAGTGATAAGGTATGCATCTTAAGAACTTAACATCATACATTTAAACAGTACATTCAAATACTTTTTTATATATACAAAAATTATAAATGTTACCTCAACTCACACTCTTATCAATTCACCAGTACACATAAAAAGAAGTAGTGTTAAGTATACATAACCAATATATTTAAATTAAACATTTCACAAATTCAAAAAATAAATCTTTTGAACCATTGGACATATCTGTTATGTTCAAAAGTTATGATGTTGTGAACTTAACAAGGTTGACCTGTGATTGGTTCAGAGCCTGTATCTCGGCCAAACTTTGATCAATCAAAACGAAACTTGGTAAACTTTGTCAACACCATGATCTGAGGGCCCATGCCAAAGTTGGGAACAGCGCCACCTATGGGTCCTGAGATACCAAAAATGCACATTTTAGCTTATAACTTTTGAACAGTTAGTCAGAAAATTATGATCTTTGTGTCTATGGATTCCTTGTGTCATGCCGAATCTGAGGAAGTCAATTTTGCCAGGATTGACTGAACAACCTGTCCGCCATTTTGAAATTTGTCATAAATTGCTATGTCTTTTGAACCATTGGACATATCTGCACAAAAATCGGTAGGGATCATCAACACCATGTCCTGGCTGTACCTCAGAAGATTGAAGACAGCGCCACCTACTGTTCCAGAGATATAACGATTCTTGCTAAATGTTGTCAAAATTTTCTTATTTTTATGTCATTTTGTTCACTTGGTTATGCTGAATCTGACGATGTCTCATTTGTCATTTTCCAACAGGGTGTCTGTCAGCCATATTGAAGTAAATGAAAAACAGTTTTTTTGCTACTCTTCTCACAAATTTAGTTCAGTTCTTCCCAAATTTGCTCATATGATCTTTGGACTGAGCTGCACAGAAATGATGGAACAGAATTTTTTTACTACTAGTGAAAAAAAAGTTATGATTTTGTGAAGTTAACAAGGTCGACCCAAATTGGTTCAGAGGCTGTATCTCGGCCAAACTTTGATCAATCGACACCAAACTTGGTATGCTTCATCAACAACAAGATCTGAGGGTCCATGCCAAATTTGGGAACAGCGCCACCTACGGGTCATGATATGCTAAAAATGCACATTTTGGCGTATAACTTTTGAACAGTTAGTCAGAAAATCATGATCATGGTGTCTATGAATTCCTTGGGTCATGCCGAATCCGAGGATGTCAATTGTGCTGTTGTGTAAAATGCTAAGTCACACTTTTGTGAGATCATTCTCCCACCTTAACCCTTCTTCTGCAGCATGTTGAGGGGTGTCTGTCAGCCATATTGAAGTAAATGAAAAACAGTTTTTTTGCTACTCTTCTCACAAATTTAGTTCAGTTCTTCCCAAATTTGCTCATATGATCTTTGGACTGAGCTGCACAGAAATGATGGAACAGAATTTTTTTACTACTAGTGAAAAAAAAGTTATGATTTTGTGAAGTTAACAAGGTCGACCCAAATTGGTTCAGAGGCTGTATCTCGGCCAAACTTTGATCAATCGACACCAAACTTGGTATGCTTCATCAACAACAAGATCTGAGGGTCCATGCCAAATTTGGGAACAGCGCCACCTACGGGTCATGATATGCTAAAAATGCACATTTTGGCGTATAACTTTTGAACAGTTAGTCAGAAAATCATGATCACGGTGTCTATGAATTCCTTGGGTCATGCCGAATCCGAGGATGTCAATTGTGCTGTTGTGTAAAATGCTAAGTCACACTTTTGTGAGATCATTCTCCCACCTTAACCCTTCTTCTGCAGCATTTAACAAGGTCGACCCAAATTGGTTCAGAGGCTGTATCTCGGCCAAACTTTGATCAATCGAAACCAAACTTGGTATGCTTCATCAACAACAAGATCTGAGGGTCCATGCCAAATTTGGGAACAGCGCCACCTACGGGTCATGATATGCTAAAAATGCACATTTTGGCGTATAACTTTTGAACAGTTAGTCAGAAAATCATGATCACGGTGTCTATGAATTCCTTGGGTCATGCCGAATCCGAGGATGTCAATTGTGCTGTTGTGTAAAATGCTAAGTCACACTTTTGTGAGATCATTCTGCCACCTTAACCCTTCTTCTGCAGCATATTGAGTGTGCATCAACTGAGTGGCGCACTCTGCTAAGCCTCTGGTACTGAACACCTAAGGTTGTCGGTTCGAATCCAGGGTGGCTAATGTTGCTTCTGTTCCAGACATTCAATTTTCCGTGTGTTCGTATTGAATCAGAAGCGTGATTTTGGTCATTCTCATCTGAACTTCTGTACGTTTTTGAACTTCTGTACTTCTGAACCTATCTGTTATTTTGTATGTACGTTCCATTTCTGCCGTTTTTCTTCTTCCCGCTCTGCGCTGCGCTACAGCCCTTCTCGGGCTTGGCCCCGGAATCGCTGCTTGCAGCTATATTTCAAGATGTATTCTGATGTATTTCTGGTGTAGAACCAAACTTTATTTATCTTAATTTAATGCTGTATA